>NC_052057.2:100050030-100187530 GCF_903992535.2 Arvicola amphibius
TACTAGATTGAAATATTCAAGAAGCCTCTTGTGAGAAGTGACCTTTGAGCACAGAGATCCGTGAGCACAGGGGTCCTGAGCAGGAAGCCACTGGGAGCACGCTGCAGCAGGGTAAGGGAAGAAAGAATGGAAGAACTTTGGCTTTGTTGATTGGCTACAGGCAAAGCCATGCAGCAGCCTTCTAGATAGACATGTTAAGACTGGCTTCATCTCTCTGTATTATCCCCTTGGTTTACTAGGAGGTGGGTCCTATCTCTTCTTAGAGAACATCTCCCAATCAGTCTTTCTTTTTATCCCAGCTGCTGCTCTTCTTGGACCTTCTCACCCAGACCCAGGGCTCATTCTTTTGCTTGACTCTGCTTTCTTGCCATTACAGTTTAATTTGCTCTCCCCAAACTGCCCAAATGAGTTCTTGAAGACCCAACTTAGAGACACTTTAAAAACTGTTCGCATTCCTGTTGCTATTGGAGGCAATTTAAATCCCTCTTCTCTTTGGAAGCCTGCTTACTCGGGGCCCATCTGCTCTTAGAACCTGTCTCCTGATCTCGAGTACAGACTCCACTGTGAAAGGAGCAGGGTTTTTGAGATCCGTCTATTGCTTTTCTCCAAAACCCGCAAGTACGACGGCTGTCAAGCCCACCATCTACATTCACCATCCAGCATCAGTGAAACGTCTGTTTGGAACCCAGACACTGAAGATGGTGGAAAATTAGATTTTTCCTTTTTTTTTTATTAAAGAAAAAGAAAACAAAGGGAAGACAGAGAATGACGGAGTTCATCTCAGCGACAAGGGCAAGGGCAAGTTTAAGTCTGGGTTGAAGGGAGAATCTTAAGGGGATGAGCAAAGTGGTTGAAAAGCTGGGGAAAGAATGACTGGCTGAGTGAGTGTAAAGTGGTAATCTACAAACAATCCGCAGATCGTCAGAGCTCAAAATGACACGGGAAGCCATCCAGCGGGGTAACCAATAGGAGGCCCAGGCTGTCAGGACACCTGGTTCTTTTTAGCCCTGGGTGCCTTGTGTCAACTCCCACCAATGAGTCCTCCTGCCTGCTCCAAGACAGGACGGCCTCATGGAGACAGACACACAGCTGAATGTTGGTTTTGAATGATTTTTTTTTTTTTCAAGTCAGAGAGACTGCATCTTTCCTTTCATTGAAAAGGGGGCCCCAGAACCTGAAGGGTCTGTCAGACACAGACATGCCTTATCATAGGCTGTGCTGACGTGACACACAGAGACACTGACAGGAAAACAACCAAGTCCACTTCGGTGACTGCCATGATAAGGGACTTGGATCAACCCTGCAGCTGGACTGAGGAATTACTTGGAAAGATGTTATTAGGGTGGCCAAGAGAAAGGCATCCACGCCTGGCAGCCAACCCAGTGGCCTCTTCCGGCTAAAAATAGCCCCTGCATCATAGTCTTTTTAAAGAAGTTTCACATCCATTACATAAAGTGATTCGTCTAACGTGTCGGTGAAGTGGGAACTCTTCACTATTTAAGGACAAGGAAATGAGAACCAGAGGGCACACCCGAGGTTGCGTGAGCTCTTAAGGGCAAATGGTTGAACGTGGACACAGGTGGTTTCATGATTTCAAGTAGACATGATTATCCTCCTTCGGCCTTGAGAGGGCCGAGATGCCAGCACATGTCGCCACCTGAATGGACCGCAGACGCTAGCTCAGTGAAATGAGAACGCCCCCAAAGGGCGCATTATCCTGGGACTTCCCTGACACGTGATACCCAAAGCTGTCAGGTTGTGAGATGCAAACAATCGTTGTCACCGGAGGCTGGAGGGAGAAGTGGGGGTGCTTGCTGTCTAGTGTGTTCAGAGTTGGGGTACGGAGAACAGAAATGTTCTGGCGATGAATGGTGGAGACAGCTGTAGAGCCATGTGAGGGTACTTACAGTCACCCAAGTGGATCCTAAAAACAGCTAACGTGATCGTCTTGTTATGTCTCCTTTACCACAGGAAAACAACAACAACAACAAAAAAAAACCAATTAACAATTTAAGTACAAATGACTAATGATGCTTATTTTGTAACAATTTAATTTCTGAATCACAGAGAATATTCAAAATGAGGGAAGCCCTCATTTTATAGCAGAGAAATGGGGGCCCAGGAGGGATATGGATGAACGGTGGGGTAGAGTAAGGCCAGCAAGTGTCTCCCCCAGCACACACACTGCTGTCTAGTCTGAGCGCCCCCGCCCTTGAGGAACTTTCATGGCTAACTGTCACTACTCTGGTCCTGCTTTCAGAGGAACTGTCCTTTTATCTTTCTAGCCATTTGACAGAGTGTCCTGGGACTCAGTCTTGGCTCTGAGCCTTGCCTGCCTCCACTCCCTAAACTCAGTCATTCCCCTAGCTTTCTCCGTGGTGAAGTCACCTCTCCTGCTCTCATTTCTCCCCATTTGGAGATGCTGAAGCCCTTACAATTCTATCAATATCAAACTAAATTCAATGTCTTACACACACACACACACACACACACACACACACACACATGACAAGGTTGCATGGAGTCAATCTTGAATCCTTTCTTTCCTTCCAAACCTTTCTATGAAATCCACTTGACAATCCCAAGTCTGGTCATTTTCTCACCATCTTTCCTGCAACCATCTAAGGACAAATTACCATGGCCTCTTAGCCAGGGTACTGTGAGAGCCTCCTGTGGTGGGTGCTCTAATGTGCTAATCAGAGACACCTTCAGAATCCAGTTATTCATTTCCCCAAACTTCTGGGAGTCGGGGATGGTTGAAGGCTCGAAGTTACCAGCCCTCCTTGGGAAAGACCCTTGGAAAAAAGTTGCCTCACCCAAGGTTGTTCTTCCTCCCAGATATCCACAGGAGGCAAATCTTCATTTTACTCCGAGTTCTGTCCAAGTGTCATCTCATTATAAGGCAAGTCCTTAACACTTCTGTGTAAAAAAAAAAAAAAAAAAAAAAAATCTCTGTTTTTTTCTAGCTCCTTATCACTTTTCCCTTTTGGAACATTTGCAGCCTCTAACATGTATGTACTTATGTACTTCTTATGGTTCTGGAGTCTAAAATGTAAGAGATGGAAGATTGTTCTAGCTCGGCCAGAGAGGAGAAGAGAGCGAGAGAGAAGAGAGAGAAGAGAGAAAGAAGAGAAGAGAGAAGAGAAACAAAAAAGAAAGTAGAGGATAGAGAGTAATATCTCTCTTCTATCTATATCTCTCTCTCTCTCTCTCTCTCTCTCTCTCTCTCTCTCTCTCTCTCTCTCTCTCTCGCCTTCTCTGTCTCATGTCCGAAGCTCCTTATCTCTGGCACTCAGAACACGGTTCGAGGCACGCAGTAGACACCTGCATTCATCTGCTATCGTTGCTCTAATGAAACACTGGAGTCTTTAGTGGCTTAAACCACACAGGTTTGTCATCATACGTGATGGATGTCAGAAGTTCAAGATGAGTCTCATGCAGCTAAAATCGCAGCAAGGCCCTTTCCATAGACTCCCTAGGGAAAACTTTAGCTGGCCCATTCGAGTTTCTAGAGGCCACTTGCTATCTCTGGCGCATGGCCCCATTTCACCCTCTTCAAATTCATTACACGGCATCTTCAACCCGCTTTTGGAGCAATCTCTTGACTTCCTTCTCTACTTTTAAAGGTTTCTGCAGTGCCCTGGGCTTACCCATACAGACAATGCAGAATCCTCTCCCCATAAAGCCAGTTGATTAGCTGCTTTAATTCCATCTGTAGCCCTAGTTTTCCTTTGCCACATCACCTAGCAAGCTCATGGCTTCTAGGCTTAGAACATGTACATCTCTCGGGTACCATTATTCTGCCAACCATACTATCTGATAAGTGAATGAATAGTTATCTAAATGGTCTCACTCAGAAAGCCCTTAAAGTAATAGTTGTTCTTCTATATTAAAGACTAAAGAAGGGTAAGGTTGGGTCAGTCATTAAGCACTTGTTGAGTTTGATCCCCAGCATCCCTGCCAAAAAAATGAACACGCAAAGAAGCATGAGTAGCACAGGCTTGTAATCCCCGGCTGAGGTGGTGGAGACAGACAGATCTGACTAGCCAGGCTAGGCAAATTTATGAGCTCTTGATTTAGCGAAAGACCTCGCATAAAAGAAACAAACAGATAAATAAGTAAGGGGAGGATCGTTCAAAAAAGGCACCCGAGATTGACACACACACATAAACACATGCACACAAAATAAGTAAACAAACGTATGTAAGGGGGTGGAGTTGAAAACGTTAGGATGCTTGTCAAATTCACCCAGGCCATAAAAGAGTAGATATAACTTAAGCAAGACAGGCTGGTCTGATCGGCGCCTGGCCACACCCATTTGCTGTATTTGCCTTTGGCTCACAGCTCTGCCTCCTTTGGGAGTTTCAGGGTTGCAGAGGACAGAAGCCACAGGGTCATCCCCCAGGCCTAGTCTAGGACACGGCCAATAGAGAAATGACAGCGCTAACTGAGACATCACTGAGCCCTCGGCTTGAGCCACATGTCATTACAAGCACGTCTTGTCACTCAAAACTCTGAGTTCCATAAACCTCAGGGGCTACACTGTTAGCCCTGCCTAACAGTCAAGTTCAGTACTAAACTCCTCAGTTTGAGTCCTTCTCCCTTTAACACATCCTCAGAGCAGATTTATTTCTGTCTTCTGGTTTGAGTCCAGAATCCCAAGTCATTATCAGTCACCCTGTCTAATGAATGAACACTCACTGTGAATAGACTGATCCATTCCAGATTGAGGCCTCGGTCTGACAAACCAGAAAACTGGGACTTACGTATCATCATTTTTCATAGAGTTCTCATACATACGTTTAACCCTCAGCACAGAATCACATACAGAGAAGAACATGGTATTTGTCTCACGTGATGACAGAAAACGTTAGACTCCCAAACCACAAACAGCTTGCCTGAGGTCACCCAGGAAGGTCTGCAGTCTAGATTTCTTGAGTCTGCTTGCCCACTTTTCAGCTGTGTTCTGCTGCCCAGTTGAACAGTCTAAGATGCCTTTTAAAGGGGACAGGCAGTATAGGGCACATGGCAGATGATACAAGCACATACACACGCGTACACACATACACACACATACACACATACATACACAATACACACACACACACACACACACACACACACGCCTCTGGGGACCCCATCAACTCCTCCAATCTACCTGACCTCCTCTTTCAGGTCACCCGATTCTCCCAGTTACAAGGTTTAAAGTTTCTCAGTAAGCACAATTTAAAAAAAAGGGGGCCAGGAATTCAAGTCATTGCATGAAGTGAAAAGGGGGAAGGGGAGGAGAAGTGTGGGAATAGAGGAAGGACGGAAGATAATTGGCATTAGAGCGGATTTTTTTTTTTTTTTTTTTGCCGTGAAAAAAGAAATATTTCTACTGACTACAAGTTCCTAATCACAAGGGATTCAGAACGGTGATTAGCAGGTTCAGGAGAGCGTTCTCTTTTCGTTTCTTAATCAGTTTTGCTAAGTATCTCTCCTATTTCCACTGTGCTTAGAAAAATATGGATGAGAACTTGGGCTCTGGGGTGGAGAGAAAAGAGAGTCCTTGAGACACGGAGCTGGGTGGACATCTCTTCGCTGAAGATCTGTGTGCTTCTTTGTGACAATGGAGAGATGGAATGCAAAGAATCGCTCCCACGTTATCCACCCCTAGGCCGGCTAAAAGGCCCTCTGAGTAGGGGGAGCAGAGCACACGCTGCCAGAAGCTCATCCTCTCACTTCTCCCCTGCCATATGGCTCTCTTAGATAATGACTCTGGGCCTCTGCCCCCAGCACTTGTCCCTGATTTGGGGGACGGGAGCCGCCACAGGAAGAGTATCTAATTCTGCGTTCACACACTCGTGTGGTCAGCAACTCAAATACAGAAATCTATCTGGGTCACACTTTCACTACTCAGAGAAGCCACGGATTGGAATCCAGGAGGGATCTTCTGAGGCACTGCTCGGATGCATTTGCCCTGAATTCTTCACCTCGTCAATGCCCTCCAAGCTTTGGTATCTAAGGGAAGGTGGTTTGTATGCTCCATCCATACAGAATCTCTAGCCAAGGAGAACTTTCTAAATCACAGACTCCTTCCCTTCAAATCTGTTTTCCCAATTGCCACCAGAGCAACTTTTCTAAAATATACGTTCGTGGACTCGATGCATATAGATTCAGTTGCTGTGAAGTGCCAGGCCTATGGATGGCAAATGCCCGGAGATCAAGACAGGAAGCCCCTGTCTTGGTTTAGAGGGGGATGCTGGAACAAACCAATGAATGGTGTTTCTCACATGCAAGTAACAAAAGGGAACCAAAACAAGGGCAGAAGGTGGCTTGGGTAGGGAGATCTGTAGGTGACAAGTCACGCTGGGACCAGCACTTTAGGACCAGAAGGAAATGTGCGAGGATAAGAGCTGGTAAATCCAAAGGAAAGGGCAGAGTTGGCAGATAAAAAACAGGCTTGGGTATTAGCAGAGCATGAAGTCCAGGAGGCTGATACAGTAAGAAGGAGCTGGGGGAATGGTTTGGTGGGTAGTATTTGCCACATGAGAATGAGTTTGGAACCCCAGGATCCACATAAAAGTTTGGAGGCTTCTGAAAGTATATCTAGACATACATAAGGAGAGTCAGAATGAAGGTCACCTGTACTGTGGCAGTATGTCACCAGCGACTGACACCAGGAATGGGTTCCTTCTGAGTTGTGGGCTAGTGGGGCCCCAAAGACTCCAAAACATTACAAGCTGCTGCCTTTGTTCTCAGTTCTCCTTTAGAACTTGGCAGTAAGATCATATTGCTGATGATGACATCACAGCTGATAGCCCCACGTACTTGAGTGCTGAGAAATCAAGCTGGTACGGACCTGGAAACTTCCTCCACACTGGCTGGCCTTCCTAGGCCTGGAAGTGCTATTCATGCTTTCTCTCCCTCCTTGCTACTTGCCTGCTTTCTCCTGACCTGTAAGATCAGTGAGAAGGTGGCAAGAGTGTCCCTTCCCTGAGTCCCCCTGGGTCCCCCTGAACTGCCCTATCGTAGCATGCATCATTGTCTGACATGCATTACACGAACTCTGGAAGACGTGTGCCCCTTCCATGAGATCCTAAGCCCTTAGAGCCAAGATGTTCTTTGTTCTGAGTGCCTTGCGCAATCTTATGTCACTTTTATATTCAAGTTCGTTAATTCTCCAGCGAGCCCCAAAACTGTGCCACTGGTAGTGATTGACCACCATTGCACTCTTGAAATTTCATGGGCCAAGACAGTTTTCCACAAACATCTAGTCAACAAGAATAAGGTGGCCCCTGGTAGCAGATGCTCCGTTCTTACAGCTCACCTGCTCCACCGCGTCATCCTGTGAAGGAGAAAGCAGGAGACTTCAGAAGGGAAGTTATGGAGAACTGGGGTGGAGTTCCTTCTGGGGGCTCTGGCTTCTTTATTCTTGGGTGGGCCTTTCTCAGTGCGAGTTGGGCAAGATCAAGGTGGTCATTGTCCTTGCTGTCTTTTGTCCCTTTCCCTTTGCTATCCCTTATCATGGAGCCCTCTTGTCATCTGCCTGGCTCCAGTCATCTAGAAAAGGCACTGATGGAAATCTCACACACACGGGTCATCACACTCCATCTTACCCTTGGCAGGAAGGGAAAGACCTTCTTCAAGTGATTTGTGAGTTTGCATTAAATGGAGGGAAGGAGAGTTTTCTCATGACTCTGAACTTTTACCCTCTTTATCCATCTCTGGAGCATCGGATCCAGATCTTTGAAATGAGCCATTGGTTGGGTTTAGAAATGTTGGGTGGAGGCTGTCCGTAAATTCTTTAGCTTCCTCTCCTGCCTAATACTAAGGACTCGTTGTTTGGTTCCCTAGCTCCTTTTCCAACTTTGACTGGCAGTGGCCTCCTAGGCAAGTGAGTAGCTGCTGCAGGTCCTGGAGAGTCAGCAAGTGATGGCTCCGCCAGGGTGGGAAGGATTTTGCATCCAAGGTGGTGTTGGAACTGATTCTCAGAGTGATGGAAACATGAGGATAGTCAATGCGAGTGGGAGGAGGGGTGTAAAAGACAGAAGGAAAGCCCCATAAGAATAAGCCCAACCAAGACTTGCCATGTCTTAGACACAGGGAGTGGAATAAAGAGGGGTTTCTTGCATATATCAAGTAGGAAACCCCTGGAATTACTTCAGAAGCGGAGTCCACCCCTCTGACATAGACAAAGCTCCATGGTGTAGCTCTCTGGTGCCTGGCCTTCCTATGTTAAGGCACTCAGTGTGACATCCTTGCTGGACCAACAACATCCTGTGCCTCAACTCTCCCATCTCTCCCATCTCTGCTGAGTCTACTCTCTTACCTGGAAAACCCTGCAACCATCTCCCACCATCTTCCAGATCCTTCCAAGAAGAGCTCAAGCAGCACTTTGAAGATCATCTGGAGTCAGCCCGACAGCACAGTGGGTAGAAACCACCCGGAGGAGTGACTTTTGCTTTACTTCTGCTACTCTGCCCCCTAAATGAAATATCCTTGTCCTAACACCTAGCCCTTGAGGTTGTGGCCTCAAATGGGGTCTTTGCAAGGAGAAGTAGTTAAGCAATTCTGACGGCTCATCCAGAATTATCCAGGTAGCCTTACACCCCGTGACAGGTGTCTCCATACTAGGAAGGAAGAGGAGGAGCTGGGCATAAACTCATGCAGAGATGCACAATGGTGAGGGCTTACTAGGCCAGAGGTAGAGACTGTGCTGCTGAGGACTGTCTGCAGCCAGCAGAGATAGGAGGAGACCAGGCAGGAGTCTCCCCTGGAACCTTCCGAGGGAGCGCTACCCTGGGGTCTTCGTCTCAGAACTGGGGGAAAATTAACTTCTGCTGTCTAAGCTACTGCATTTGTGGTAACTTCTTGCAGTAACCCCTGGAAACACACAGATGACCAGAAGGTCCTGTGGTGACACAGGACCCATGGCTGGGGACACCAGTTTCTTCCCATCACCCACAGGTCACTCACTTCCTGGCTTCCTCCCTTGACACGCAAAGTTAGGAAAGTTAGGGAAATCAGGCCCCTGTGAGGATTCCAGAAGAGGCAAGGCCGTGATATGGTAATGGGAAGAAGCATTCTTCCCTCCAGAGGACCGGGTGGGACAGACTGCTGAAAACACAGATGGTATGTGTTAGCATGTGATTAGAATGTGATTTTCATCACAGCCCTGGGGATTGCAGCAGGTGGATCTCTGCAAGTTTGAAGTCAGCTTGGTCTGCACTGCAAGCTCCAAGCCAGCCAGGGTTACAGAGTAAAGCCTTGTCTCAGGAAAGAGAAAGAGGGACGAAGGAGGAAGGAAGATCCAAACTCTTATGGCTTGCCTGGGCCTGGAAAGTAGTTGAGGAAAGTGAAGAAATTCACCTCTCAGGAAGGACCCTGACCCCCCAGCAGCCTCACACCCACCCAGGGGACAAGGACCTGACCTGACCTCTCACTCCAGGTCTCTGTGTCTACGAGAAGCTGAAGGAAGCAAGTCCCTGGGCAAAGGTGTGAGGTACAAGGTCGAGGGGATGCCACGAAGAGCACAGTGGGCAGGGAACCATTTGCTAAGTGTCTAAAGACTTTTCTTGTGTCAAATATATAGTTCAGATTTTTACATGGTGACCCCGTGTGTCCCCTCTCGGGTCTATCAGAGGGGACACCTACCCAGCTGATGTGTCTCTTGAAGGCTGCGGAGCAAGCAGCATGGGGGAGAGGAACACTGAAGGGAAGCTGGCCTCCGTCACCTTTGTTCTCTGGGACTAGAGGGATGCAGTCCCCTGTGAGCAACCCTACGAATGGGAAGCCACCATGGATGGTGACAGCTGCAAAGACCCCACCCAAGCAAAGCAAGAAGGAGCCTAGAAGGGCATCTTCGCTCTGCTTTTTATAGTGCTTGCTCGGAGAGCAGTGCAGAAAGCAGAGTGGCTCGAGAAAAACCGCTAACAGAAGGATCACATTCCAGAATGTTGAAATAACAGTCCAAGGGAAAGATGAAGAGGACCAGATGAAGGCAGAGGCAGTGTGGGCAGAAGTGTCGACTGGAGAGGGGGCTCCGACTTGGGACACGGAGCTCAGAGCTGTTCTGCTAAACGAGGAGCTGGCCCCAAGTCAAGTGTTGGAATTCTCTACCAGCTTCCTGCTCCCTGCAAGCTGGGTGGCTGCAGCACCAAGGTAGCTCAGACATCAGGAAAGTGTGGACATTTGCTTGTTGGAGGCTTTAACTGTGGAAAGGAAAAGAAAGAGATGCTGGGTGGGAAGGGCCCAAAAGACTGCGCTCTGACTTAAATATTTACTTTTTAAAAATCATAGCTTTGAAATAACAATATTATTTGTCAACGCAATGTCCGTTTACTCTTCAAAGACAATCCCAGAACCTCCTCTCTCCTTAAAACGTTATGTATAGATATGTGTGTAAGATACAAATGTGCGTGTTCACACATGTATATACAGGTGCTTGTGCATGTGTGTGTGTGTGTGTGTGTGTGTGTGTGTCTGTCTGTCTGTCTGTAGGCCAGAGGCTGATGACTACTGTCTCAACTGATCTTCACCTTACACACTGAGTTAAAGTCTCTCACAAAACTCAGAGATCATTGATCTGACTGGTGTAATTAGCTTGCTCCATGGGTCCATGGATCCCTTCTCTGCCTCCAGGCTCTAGGCTGTAAGGCTCTCTCTCTCTCTCTCTCTCTCTCTCTCTCTCTCTCTCTCTCTCTCTCTCTCTCTCTCTCTTTCTCTCTCTCTCTGGTTTGTCTGTCTCTTGTCTGCCTATCTGTGGCTGTGTGTCTCATGTGTGCATGTGTATGTGTGTGTACTTAGAATCTGATCTCCAGTCTCTATGCTTACCCAGTAAGAGCTTTCCCCATGGTAATGGTTTTTGAGCCATTTCCTCAGTCCCCTTTTCTTTTTATGTTTGAATGTATCAGTTCATCAGATACTGTCAGGGCTCTAGTCCTATAAAGAGGAACAATTTCCAGCAGCGAGATGAATTTTCATTGGTCTGTCCATGCCTTCCTGAGCCAATATACACAACCTCCCTGGAGAAGACCTTGGAAAGCCAGGACATGGGACCTCTAGAAGAGACGGTGAGGCCTGGCTGCCGATGAGAAGTGAACCCAGAAACACTAGCTAGAGGAATGACCCAAGGATCTGGTGAAAATAGTAAGAGCCACAGGGACAAAGCTGCAAGTGAAAATGAGAGGCAAAGAGCAAGAACCCCCAAATATTCCTAGGCCCACTAGCTGCCACCACACAATGGGGATATGCCCCGTGACTATCAGTTGACAATACGGAGTTGAGTGTACCCAGTCCTTCCAGCCAATGTGCAAGGGGGCAGCATATTCTAGAGGACTCGGGACCTCCACTCAGACAGTAGTCTTCCATTCTGTTGTATGTGTTTAAGCCTTGTGTCCATAACCATGACTTTTGCTGGCTAGGATGCAGGCATATTTTTGATTCTCTTATTGTTCTGTCTCTACCCTTGGTGTGTGTCATGGGCAGGGCAGGAGAGTGAGAAGGCACTGACTGTGAGGTCATATCTACCTCACCCCTGTCTCGAAAAACCAAAAAAAAAAAACAAAAAAAAAAAAAACCTACCTCACCTCCAATGCTCCAATGTAAGGCCTTACTCATTTCTCTAGTTGTCAACAGGATTGATTTGGGCAGAGGATTAACAGACAGTCGCTGTCCATGTGACTTGAGACATCATAGTATCACAACACCACCTCAAAGCCAGATCCTCTTTGTAAGTGGTATGGGGAACCCCTCTGGCCCAAGCCCATGCTGGGGACGGTAGCCACAAGCATTATGACTTGCAGCACAAGGTCCCATACCACCACAACCATGGAACTGCCCCTGCTTGTGACTGAGCACCGTGGCATACCCTGTATCCCAGTTTCTCCTTTTCTGCTGCCCATAACTGCCTGCCTCCCTTCATGACCTAATTTGGATCTGTTCTCACACACATTAATCACCATCATAAGCCCAAAATCTCAGTGGTATTTGATAAACACATGGGCTTTTCCTGACCACTAACCAAGCCCGGACAGCTGGCTGGTGGGCACAGAATATGGAGCAGAAATACAGTCACATGGATTCATCAACAAACATTCCTCTCCAACCCTGGCTACAAAGCTCTGAGCTCCACTAGGTTGTCTTCAAAACGGAGCATAATGGGATCACTCTCACCCCCAGGAAGGCCTCTCTAAGCTCCAGAGTGCTTTAAATTTTGACATCCCTTGCCTTTTTAATGACTTTGAGTATTTTTAATGACTTTGAGTATCTGGGACTTTAAATTACAGTGAGGTGACTCATACAATATTGCCCATAGGAAACCACCAGCTCCTGAGTTACGTGTGAACTTCTTCTTATGCCAGACATGGGTGCTCAGGAATATTTCTTGCATCTCTAAGAGACACCTTTCATCTCCTACCCCATCCCCAACAATTCCATTTCTTCAGAGGTTAGAAAACTATGGATGACCTACTGCTTTTGAAAATAAAGTTTGTGCTGGTGCTTGTTTAATGTCTCTCTCAGTCTACTGTGCACCTGTGCTAGAGACCTTACAGCCTGCAGTTCCTAGCCGTCCCTTCCCGAAACTGTTGACCAACCCTGGAGAGGAGGTCTGAGCTTCTTCATCTGCCATAGAGGAACCGTAACCAGCATCCTATTGGGAGCACAGCAAATGGATTATGGGAAGAAGTTGTTCTACAGGGAGTGTCTGCCACGTGAAGTGTCAGGTGATGATGGAGAAGGCTAAGAGTTCATTCACACGCGCAGGTACGAGTGACCTGTTCCAGCTAAGTTGGTACCCTACAGTAAAGAGGGGCACAAATGCAAAAATCAAGAATCTGCCCTCTCTGGACCAATCCATCCCTGCCTCTAAGATAGGCTCCACCCCCGCCCCGGATAAAACATTAATTCAGATGGGGCTGTGACTGCTGGGAAGAATGGACCAGGTCCCAGCTGTCCTGCTCATTTGTGAAGAATACTCTAAGAAAGAAGTCTCTTATTAAGGCCATGGGCTGACTGGGTAACTGCTGGCTATGGTAGCCAAGAACAATTTTTCACTTGAGTTGACAGAGCTAACGTGCAAAACCCAAGATATTTTCAGTTAGTTTTCTGGATGGTTGTCCATGCGGTTCTTCCACTTCCTTGGATGGGTCAGGGTCCTGAGTCATCTAAAGATCCGGGAGAAGTATTGTCTAAGGGCAGGTGTGGTCACAGTCCTGGGATGACACAGAAGGAAACTTCAAGACTGAGAAACAGGCTGGGTGGTCAAGAGGAGAGACTGAAGCTCGGGTTTGAAGGCCACACTGTCTGGACTATGGGCTGCCCATGGGTTGGAAGTAGGGGACAGAAACAGAGAAGCCACCTTGCACCAGCAAGCCAATATAGACATGAGGTCTGGCTGTATTTGTCAAGCCAGTTCATCCCTTCATAGATTTCTTATCAGCCCCAGAAAGGTGACGTGGAACTCCACGTCAGGAATGATGATAGTTCTGCCCAGAGCTCCTCACACCCTTGTGAGCCCTCTCCACCTGCTCGGTCTGTAGGTCCCCTCCTCCACCACCCAGCAGGTCTTCACTGACACAGGCCTTGGGCCTGTGGAGAAGGCAGAGGGCTTTGCTATTCCCGTTGTGCAGAGGAGAAAACAGGCCAGGGAGAGGGCTGCAGGGCCGAGGTCTGGGTTTCCCTCTCCCTGGGGCCCATCACACTGCCTGGATGCTGATGACATCCAGCTCCTGGCACAGACCGTGAAGGTCCTTGTGATCCCCACCAGCCATCCCAAGGCCTGCCCCACATGTCACTGACACACAGGCTTTGCCATGGCTAGAACTAGGTTCAAAATACCCTCGCTTAGGGCTGTGTGAGTGCCTTCCCGCTGCTCTGAAAATTACATAGAAACCCGTAAGACTAACACAACAGCAGCGAGTGCTAGGAAACATTCAATACCGATATTGGTGACAGCCGTAATAGTATTGACAGCATCCCCGCTGCTGCTTCTGAGTAGAGATTGAATTTTAGTTTTGTGGCTATATTTGTCCCAGAAATCATCATAGCGTTTGGAGGCTCAGCTGCCACTGTATGAGGAACAGTTAACCATACGCGACCTTCTGACCTTGCCAAGCCTATATGACATACTAAGAAGCTAGGATGCCACAGGGAGTGAAGGGGAGCCGCTGCGGGGTTTCTGCGGCCCTTGGCAGGTGCTCTGGATTAGCGTTTTCGAAAGGTCCCTCTAGCGATGTCATCTTGGACCAGAACGGGCCAGAACCGGAGGCTGATGGACTGGTGAGAGCAAGTAAACCATCCTGGCTGGAGACGGGGAGACCTGAATTAGGGCAGTGCCGGTGGAGGAAGAGAGGACCTAGCAGGATGAATGAGGAGGGGAAAATCTGCTTCTGGAAAAACAACTGTGAATCAGTGATACCATCTTTATCCCCAAAGGCAAACAGATCCTTCATTAGTGCTAGCAATTGAGAGCTGTGTGAGGTTTGGTACCCACTAGCTGCTAAACATGCATATAAAAGGAAGCACACCATATGCTGTGGGGAGTTCATGCCAATTGGCCCCACTCACATATATGCTGCTTTAATTTTAACACTTCAGTTGAACAAAAGTCTAGTTCTAATGAAGCTAAGGATTCCCAACGAGATTTTTTTTCCCCTTGCAGGCCAATGTGACTTAATGTCTTTCCCCTGGCCTGAAACATCTCTTTCAACAGCTAAGGCCAGGATTCAGGCAGGTGTCAACGCCACAGAACAAGTCACTTCGGGACAGGTAAGAACAGATGTCTTAGGAGGTAGTGAGTACTCCGTCTTCAGAGGCATTCAAGCCGAGGCTGGGCCAACCACTTGATGGGGTTGTTGAGATGAATCAGGTATCAGAAGGCAAGTGGGATGGATGGGGGGGGGGAGGGCTGGGTTGAGGACTTTTAAGGTCTTTCAAAACCATGGTATTCTAAGAGTGTGAATCATAAACGTAGTTGGCAGGGGAACCCCATCGTAAAACTGTATGGTGAGAATGAGGATCTAAGATTTTTCAAGTAAATCTAGAAGTTATAACCACGCCGGAGAAGACATCTGAACAGCTGCTCAACCAAGATGGGCCAAGGGCACGAAGCTTGGCCTTTGACTTTGTCCACAGAGGCAGCGAGACCCAGAAACTTCTTTTAGAGATAAGAGCTAGGAAGACATTTGGAATTGATCATGTGTACCCTTTGACCTCAGCTGTCAGGAAGCTATAACTTAATTTGCATAGGGAAACAGCAATCTTGGCACCTTTTGTCTGCTTTTTGTTGGTGTCCTTTCTCTTTCTACCTCACCAATATCTACCCTCTGGTATAAACATTCCATGATTTTTTTAAACCATTGAATACTTCCTGTAAGCCACCCTAACTGCTCTGAGAAACAAAGCGGGAATAAATACAAAAGGAAATAATAAACCACTGCGGAAGGCCTTGTATTGTTAAACTAAGGAAACAGCAGGGGGAGCATTACACTGAGTCTGGACCCACAACAGGGGGAGCAGGGGGATCCTTGCTTCCCTGGACTCAGTTTCTCATTGTGTAAGGTGACAAGAACCAGGTATCCCTCAGGTATCTCCAGATGCCATCCCTCTGCCTCGTCCAGGCATCTCCTGCCTGTATATAGCTTCCTGGATGTCTAAGTACTTTAACAGTGCACACAAGTATCATCTGCTCCATTTCTTGTTAGGTTCTGTACACATCCGTGGAGTAGTCAGCATGTGTCTCATGATGACTTTAGGAGAGGGGTACTCTGACAGATAAGAGAACCAAAGCACTTGGCGGCTAAGCTAATCACTAGCGAGAGAAAGACTCAAATTAGATCAGTTTGGCAAAGAACACAGAGGGAGGCAGTTTCTCCAGTGGCATCACATTTGGCAGAGCTGGGAAGGGAGAGTGTCCCCATGGGGCAGCCAGAGCAGAGCCCTAAGGCAGGAAGAGAACAGGAATTGGGATAGGACCGTGTGACCCCCAGGATCTGGCTCTATCTGCCCCTGGGGTCTTCTCTGAGCCATTCTCCCTCGTAGGCTATTAGTGGCCATACCTCTGCTGGGTGCCTTCTGCCAGTCAGGACTAGTTCTAAATGAGGTGGATGCAGCCATCCACACGGCACCTTAATTCACTACCTGGCCAAGGTATCAGCGAGAAAGCGGGCACGGAATACGACCAGCCTGAAAGGGGTCAGCTGGCAGCACAGGGGGCCTTACCTTCAATTTCACTCCCCACAGTTTCTGTTACCCGAAGGCAACTCCAGTCCAAAAATGTTACATGGAAAATTCTGGAAATGAACTACCCATAAGTTATAAGAAGCTTTTATCACAAGTTACTGCTATAATTCTATTCTCTCATTAGTTATTGATGTCAATCTCTTCCCAAGCCAAATTTATAAATTAATCACATATACGCATATGTAGGGTTTGGTACAACACAAGGCTTCAGGTATCCAGCTGGGGGCATTGAAACGACTCCCTTGGGTAAAGAGAGGGTGGGGACAGCAGTACTACTGGGCGCTGTAGTAGACAGAGAGACATTCCTTGGTGAGGTGATGTTTTAGCACCAATGCCCGAGCAGTGAGGCAGTGAGATATACAGATATCTGGTATGGGGGTGTTGTAGGCAGGGAGAGAAAAAATGTAGGTGCCTGAAAAATAACTCTGCTATTTTTGAGGTGCACAATATAAGACTTGGGAGGAGATGGGGGAAGGTGGTGAGCTATTGAGAGCTGAGCTGACAGGAGATGCAGACACATGGGGCCTTGATCAGAGTCGTACGAACCTAGGGCGTTCCTCTCAGTACCTCAGGAAGCCACTGGAAGTCTGTCAGTGAGCCAAACCATTACAATCATTTGAGCGTCTCTTCATGCGGAAAAAGTGGATTTCTGTTTACACATGCTGTGCCCTCTGTCAGGAATACTTATCCTAACTCGTTTTGTATTGCTTTGTTGAAATAAGGTCTCGGCACATAGTGTTGGTTTGCCTAGAACTGCTATAGACCTCGAGCTGGCTGCCATCCTCCTGCCGCAACCTCCTGAGTGCTGGGATTGTAGGTATACATCATGCTTTCTCCTTCCCCCTGCTCACCTATTTACCCACCTTAGGGAAGCTAAACAAGCTGGAATCCCCAGCTAACAACCCCGCCGTCCCATGATTCTCTTCCTTCTTTTCGTGGCAAGCGCCAAACCTACCATTACACAATCGTGTGACTAACTTTCATCTCTCACTACTTTTTCCCCCATGAAGGGAGGCTGTGTCTGTGTTCTGGGTCCTGATTTTCTTTTTCAGGACTCAAGCGAGTGGGAGAATAAACGAAGTGAAAGATGGGGAAGAAAGCCTTTGGGGAAGTGACTCCAGCCAAGAGACCATAAAAGACCACAGGCAAAACATGTGACAAATGCGGCTGAAGGTAGATCCCAGCAAAGCCCTGATGACTGGACAGGCGTGGAAAGGAATCGAGACTGGATGCAGAAGGGAGAGAAGGCTAATTTTAACCTGTATGGTGGACTTTCTGTCTTGTGGATGCTTCCATAGGGAGAGATGTCTGTGTCTTAGAGGCTTGCAGGAACTTAAGGCTCAGAGGCCTGAATGTCCTTCCCTCAGCTGCTGCAGGAGATGCTAACATAGTCAGATGTTGTTAACCAGACTACACGGGCCACACAGCAGCAACTAGACTAGAAAGTTAGGAGACCCAGGCTTGTTCATTTATTTGCTTCTTCTGTCACCAGTTTAAAAAAAATTTTAAAAGACCGTAAACCACACTGAGGGGTAGGCACTGTGTTTAGGCTCTGCTATTGTGTACGTGTGCAAATTTGGACAAAGCATTTATCTTTTTTGAACAATGAGAAAAGGGAAGAGTTCTTGCCTATTAAAGAAAAACACAGTTGAATGCTTACCTAGCATGCACAAAGCCTTGGATTCCATCTCCAGCTAGCACTTCAGAAACAGGGTGAGGTGGTACATGTCTGTGGATCTAGGACTTGGGGCATAGAGACAAGGGAAAGATCAGAAGTTCAGGTTCTCTGCTACATACTGAGTTCAAGGCCAGCCTGGGCTGGATGAGACCTTGTTTCATAACACACACACAGAGATATCTCTCTATCACTCTCTATCATTGATCGATATATAGATAGATTAGCTAGATATAGGGGGAGAAGAAGGGAGGATGGGAGAAAGAGAGAGAGAGAGAGAGAGAGAGAGAGAGAGAGAGAGAGAGATCCCCATTACCTGAACTCAGAGAGTTAAGTCTCTGCATCAGAAGAAATGACAGAAATCAAAACCTTAGTTCTTCCCCTTGAGTTTCTTGTTCCATATAGACTTCTTGCTCTGATTCGGGTGGTACACTCCAAAGGGGCTGGTGTTGTTTTGCTCTCCTGTGCTTGATGGACTAACACGACCCCTACTTGTATCCAGTTAGGCTTTTGATTCCTTCCTGTGGCTCTCTGCTCCCCAAATCCTCCCTCTGCCTATGTTGCTTGGACCACTCAGCTCATCAAGTATTGACTCCTCCATGTAACAGTGGTTTTCTCGAGAACCATGTTCTCTCTCCTCTGTCTCCGCAGACTTTGGCTAAAAGCTCAAAACAAAACACATCCTCTGTTGGTAAATGGATAAAAAAAAAAACAATAAGCCAAGGCTAGTAAAGGAATTTATGAGCCGACGGTGGCAGGAAGGAGCCTTAACAGATGGCTTACTATGACCCAGAAATGCTGCTCACTAACCCAGGCAAGATCATCAGTAACTACAGGCTGAGTGACATTGAGGGACAGAGAGACATGGGAGTCGGGGGAGATTTGGGTCAATGGAACATGCCTGTCTAAGAAGTTGGAGTTTATTTTCTTTAATACAATTACATGTAGGCTATGACTTTCAGTTTAGAGCCTAATGACCATTACCAAACCATGCAGAGACTTACTCATGTATCCAGAGGAGGCTCTGAGTCCCAAGTGATATACGTTCCATGGTTTTCATGCCATAGACATCTCTGTGTCTGGATACTGCTATCTTTTCTAACCAAATGTTAAGTAGTAAAGACAAAGATATTGGTTCCCTGGTAGTGTATTCACATCAGATGTGCAGAAGCCATGTGCCTTGCTACCCTGCTTTTACACTGCCTTAAGAAAGGAACATTTAGCCGGGCAGTGGTAGTGCATGCCTTGAATCCTGGCACTCATGGGGGGGGGGGGGCGCAGAGGCAGGTGTATTTCTGTGAGTTTGAGGTCAGCCTGATCTACAAAATCTAGTTCCTGGACAGGTTCCAAAGCTACAGAGAAACCCTGCCTCGAAAAAATAAACCAAAAAAAGAAAAAATAATAAAAGAAAAAGAAAAGAACTCTCGTGATGGCGTTCTGTCCTGGGCAGGTTCTGTGTAAGCTGAAGTACATATGAGAAAGCAGGAGAAGTTGCTTTTATGCTCCCCCCCCCCAGAAGAATTTTCAGGATGAAACTGGGATATGGTCACAAGTAATACTTTCATAGACCATTCGAGGTAAAAAGGAACCCCCAAAAGGCACAATGAGGTGACTGCTGATGAAGACTGACATCCCTCTGACTGACAATCAGCGGCTCTTAGACACACTGGGTAAGCATCCCTAACAGGGCAGACTTGTTTATGAACAACAGAGAGTCTGAGTACAGTATCCAGGGCATCTCAGCAATGACAAAGGCCATAACGTGGGAGCATGCGACACATTCTTCTCTCTCTCCCTAGGAAGCCACCAGAAAATTGCACAATGCTTTTGGTACATGACGATGTAGAAAACAAAATCTGATGTCTTGAGAGTCATCAAACATGACAAAAAAGAAAAGCATCAGTACATGTTCCGTGGTGGCCGAGCATACCTAACAGGACTGAATTGCTCAGGGAGGCAAAATGTATGGCTCTCATCTATGGGTACGGGAAAATGCTCAATGTACAATACATACTTGTATGAAAATGTCCATCTGCAGCACAGTATCATGTTAGTGAACATAAACAACAAAAACAAAAATAAATATTACCATTTTTTTTTTTGCAGATAGGGAAACTGAGGATCAGATAGACTAACACACAAGGCTTAAGGAAGCTGTTTAGCCATTCTCAACAAGCTTGCTTGATTCCAAAGACTAAAATCCTAACCCTGGACAGACTTTCTCTTTGCTTCTGGCCGCCTCTTGCTTAGGAAAAGTTTGATAAGCCTCATGATGTCTTTGACTGAATTTTAAGAACCATATTTTTCAGACATACTAATAACAGTTGTATGTAGCAAGGAAGGAGAGAAATGCTTCTAGCCCCGGGGTATAAATAGCCTACTGATCTCCGCCTTCAGCGAGAGACCAGAAGTGAGACTGTGGCAGGCGGAGGGACGGCACGTGAGGGAGCAGCCTCTTTGCACACATGGGCACACATTGCCGAAATGGGATTGGAGTCGTCGCTGCCATCTTCTCCACTAACGCCCACCGCCGAATGACATCACTGCCAAAGCCCAATTAGCTCACAGAAGACCCTGGCACTCAGTGATATTTCTTCAAGATGGCATGCAATTCCAAATATAATTTGGGTCCGCACTGGGCGATGATTCAAGAAATCGTATTGGCCAGTTCACAAGACTAGAAAAATCCATTAGACAGGCTTTGGAAAGTAGATCACCCCCTGTAAAGGAAGAGGTATAATTACAGTCCTGGTTCCTGAGGAAACATCTAGAAAAGGCAAGGGAGGGGTTCTTTGGCAAAGGTGTGGTTCTCATATCACAAACTGTACTGATGGGAGATAAAAGGAAAGTTCACAGAGAGGCATCGTCTTCCTCGGCTGCCTTATCTTTTTAGGAAAACTGCTAACACTTAAAATAGCAAAGTTCTCACATTCGGATTGCTTTTTACAATTCGCTTGCATGTCCTTTTGGGATCTATATAATTATTGTTGCTATTTTGCAGAAGCCTAAAGTTTAAGAGAGGTACACGCTGAAGGTTATTTGAGAGCAGCGACTTCCATCCTTCCTCATGCCACCACCTTGTATTCTAGGACTGAACATGTCCCAGGCATACTTCAAATGTTAATTGAATGAAAAGGCATAGAACAGACTTGCCCAAGCCCAGAGTAACAGCAGCAGGACTCACAGTTCATGTCTGAGCAATGCACTGACCTTGTCTTGGTCAGATGGTGACCATGCACTTGTTGTAGCATCTGGGTGTATGGTAAAAATAGAGACTTAGGAGAGCCCATCACAAAGGCATTTGATAGGAAGAGCAAGGCAGAGAAGACAGAGAGCCAGAGATGACAAGGTAAGGAAGACTTCACTCAATGTCTCTGGTTTTGGAATGGGGAAAGAAAGAGGATATAATAAGTAGAAATATCAAGGGAATAGATTTTTCTAGAATCCTTGGAAGGAAGGTGACCCTGTGGCCAGTTTACTATTAGACTAATAAGGACCATTTTGGATGTGAGGTTTCCAGAAATGGATGATGTCATATTTTTAAGCCACAGTATTTGTGACAATTAGTTATCAAAATAATAGGAAACTCACATGGAGTGGCAGAGGAATAAGCCAGGACATGCTCTTGCATGAGTCAGAAACTGACAATTCTTAATACTTATCAGCTACCATTTATATCTACATTTACATTTGTGCTAAGAAAATAACCAGAACGCTCACAAAGGGTCATATGAGAACACTCATTTATAGCATTATCCATTCCAGTCAAGAAATCCAGTAATAAGGAAATCCAAGAAATCCAATAATAAGCATCCACACAGCACAGTGTCAGGTGGCCACAGAGAAATATGCCCTCTCAAGCTAGGTAAACACTCCATTGATCCAGTGCATGCCTAGCTTGCCTGATTCCCTGGGTTTGATCCCCTGGACTACATAAACTGACTGTGGTGTCTTAAGCCCATAATCCCAGCACTTGGGGTGCAGAAGTAGGGGAACCAAGGTCATTCTTGGCTGCACAGCAAGTTTAGAACCAACCTAGGTGACATAGCAAGATTAAAGCCAATCTAGACTGAGAACCTAACTTAAAAAGAGAGGAAAGATACCACATCAAAAGCAATATAAAATGGTATGGGTAAATCTGAAAATCAAGGCTAGAAATTGGCATGTAAAATAGCATAATCCCAGAATTATGAAGTGGAAGGAAATCTCTCACAGAGTTAATAGTGGACTAGATTTTTAAAGGAATTGTTGTACAAGTTAATATGATTGTCTTCGTAGGCTAGAATTCTGAGATATTTAGGTTTCCCCAGCCACTTCTACATATTCCATATGTTCTATAATGAGCATAGATTGCTTCTATAATCAGAAATATAAACAATTTTTTATTATAAAGCAAGCCCCTTGGGTTATTAGAACTACGGAATTAATCATGCCTTTGACTGAGTAATCTCATTCATAAAAATATATCCTAAGGAAATAATTCAAAGAAAGAAAAAAAACCTAAAGTAAAAAGCCTCTTACAGCAATGTTACTTATAATAGTACAAAATGGGAAACAGCCAGAATATTCTGCAATTTAATTATGATAAAACAAATTGTAATGCATTTTCTTGATGGAATATTGTGCAGTTATAAAAGTAATTAATACAAAGATTATCTAGAAATACAGACAGCATAAAAATAATAAGATGTGAAAGATTCAAGCCCAGACACAAATTTCCACAATGATAATTATTCCACTCACATGTGGATAAGGATGGACAGCAGAAACAGAAATTCTAGCAGTTACTATGTTAAAGAAAAAGGCTTCTGAGGGTGATTTGTGTGGGGTTGTTTTAATAAAAAATAGAAGAACTGCAAAGAGATGCACACCAGCGCAAAAAACAGGGGTGAAGAGTGCTTAGAGCACCAGATAGTGACATCAAAAGCAATGGTAAAATCCGCAATGAGGGATGCTCGACACCACCCACCAATATTTTTATCTATTCAAATAACTCTTATGGCTGTTTTCTTACATGTGAGTAAATAGGCAATGACCGTAAGGACGTGGCACAGGACAGTTATAGATTTAGAGCGACTCGTGGGCCAGACTGAGAAGGAGCTCACTGAGGAAGGGACGCAGAAAGTTATTGCAGACCTGGAAGCTGCTCATTTCCTAATGGGGGAGCCCGGATCTCCTCCTCCCCCTCTTAATTCTTTCCTTCACCTCTTCCTCTTCTTCCTTCCCCCTTCTTTCCTGTCTCTCTTTTTTTTTTATGTAAGTGCTTACAACAGTGCTTGGCACACGTACACATTACTTATAGAATAAATGAATGGGATGTTCCAATGGTCCTTTAAACAAAGCTTGAATTATTTAACTTGACTTAAAACAATTGCAGAGGTGACTTCTGCATGACATGTCAACATCCATGACTTCCCTCCTAAGCGGTGTCAGGCCTCTTCATCTCTCTGAGATATGCTGTTTCTCATGTTTCACATGAGTCTGTGCTGTTTCTTCTACCTAGAAAGCTCTGAAAATCCCTAATATCAGAGCCAATTTAATCATGGCCGCTTTGCAAACCTTTGCTGACCTTGCTTACTGATATCCTTTGGTGCTGTCTTCTTAGCTGCTTCAGAATGGGCAGTGTCCTAGGTTGTGAGCATGTCTCCCTTTGGTGCCTTATCATCCCACAGTACTCAGGGCTCCCTTATGTACAGCAAACAGGACATTAGATGCCATCGATCTCCTAAGAGGCTCGCAGTTGACAAATGAAAGAGCAGAAATTGAATTCTGGTCTCTGGACCCATCTGGCTATTTGGAGAATAGAACTACCAGGATACAAAGGGGCACATGGAGCTAAAAGATAAAAAAAAATAATCAAACAAACAATAACAACAACAACAAACTATCTGTAACTGCATAGAGAGCATTAAAAGATAAGAAAAGGCATGCTCAAGGAAGCAATACAGATGATGAAGATCAAAACTATAACGATTAGAAGCATCTAAAATGGGCAGAATGTGCCCCAGTCACAGAGCGCTTGTCTAGTACTCGCAAGCTCCTCCTATCAATCCACTCTGTCTGCCACTTGTATTAATCAGAGGGTGGAGTGTGTTAAAAAGAAGAATGCCCCCAAAATCAATAAACTCAACAGAATGAAATCTTCCTCTCATCAGAGCCATCCAAAATAATAGGCATACCTCTGTTGTTTCCAAAACAAGAACCGCAAATTCTTTTTCTCTAATTCCCAATACTACAGTAGAGTCTGCTACTCAAAGGGGACTCAGTGTCGAAGAAATGAATGAATTTCTCTTGAGAAGCTTAATTATATTTCGGCTTTCCTATGACTCTCTCTTCAACCACTTGTCCAATAAGACTCTTCAGCCACTTGAACCTGTCAGTCCCATAGGACTGAGCACCAATTCATTCTGTGTTTGACAGTCCCAATCCTGAAGCATCTCTCTAATGATAAAACCCCAAATGAAATATTCCCTTGTTTGAGCCAATGGGCCAGTATCTATGTTTTAAAAAACTGAGTTTTAAGGGTATCAATCAAGAGACATATGTATGTATGTACATTTGTATGTATCTATGTTTGTGTGTATGTATTCTTGGCATTTATGGCACAAATAATATCTGATTGAACAATGAGGAGGTGGGTTTTTTTTTTTTCATTGTCCAAAGTCTTGGATGCAAGCCCTGGCCTACTCGCCTGCTCTGGAGAAATGGTGCTGATGCAAAGGCAAACCCGAGAAAAAAAGACACTGTTGGGAAACTCTTCAAAGGCCTCTGAATCATCCTCTAAGACACCAGTGACCACTGACTCTTTAAGTTGACCCTGGAAAGCATGCTGTTTGCAAACTGGCCACAGGAAAAACATATCTTCAGAAAACTGACTTTTAAATAAGTTAAATCTTGGAGAACTTTGCAGTGTATCGTGTGTCATTTTACAGCCTGACTTTTGAGCACCAGTAATTCTTTACTGACCATGGCTCTTGTGTCCACTTCAGGCAAAGTATAGTTCTAGATTCAAAAAAGACAAATAAGCAAGCAAAACACCACTTTGAAAAGGCTGGGGGTAATTCAGCAGTTGAAGTATGATATAGCCACTCACTTATAATTCCAGCTTCAGAAGGCAGAGACAGGGAACCCCAGAGCAAGATGGCCAGAATATCAGCAAAATCCTGAGTTTGACTGAGAGATTCCTCTTCAATGAATAAAGTAGAAGATTAATCTGAGGACATTCCGAGACTCAACCTCAGTCCTCGACACATGTGGGCATGGACACCCACATACATGCCCACACACATGTGAACATGTATACATACATACACATACACTACATCTGAACAAAACAAGCCGGGGGAAAGGCAGTTGTTGACAGAGGTTTCTGTCCCGCCCAGTCCTGCAGCCTTTCAGTTCCAAAGAAACACTCAGAGGTCTGCATTAATTATAAACTGGTTGGCCTATTAGCTCAGGCTTCTTATTAACTCTTATAATTTGTATTAGCCCATAATTCTTGTACTTGTTAGCCCTGTGGCTTGGTACCTTTCATTAGCCAGGCAGTCTCATTGTGCTTCCTCTGTGTCTGGATGACAACTGCAGACCGAGTCTTTCCTTTTCCCAGAATTCTCCTGTTCTTGTAGCCCTACCTCTACTTTCTGCCTAACTATTGACCAATCAGCATTTTATTAAGACAATACAAGGCCATTGTCCCACAGCAGGCAGTGTCTGCAAAGGCAAATCTTTTAAATGCAGCCAAGACATATCTACCAGGGAGTGTGCTCGGGTTCTTGTTCCAGCAGGCCGCCTTTCTTGCCTCACTGTGTGAACTCTATCAGCTGTGCGCCAGGGTGAGATCAGCAATCTCTGAGAGATCCAGGTGGGATCACCCAGGTGACCCTTCTGAAGTTCATTCTGATGGTCTCTGCCATTGCCAGACCTGAACTTAATTGATTTATTTATAGAAGTTTGCTTACTGTCTACACTCTGTTATAGGGTTGGGGCTACCAAAAGGAGAAAGACAGGTAAAGTCTGTGGTCTTACTAAACTCATGTTCTAGGAGAATATGAGAGAATGCTGGTGACTGGGAAGTGTGACACGATCTATGTTTTTTGTTCCTGTGGTCCCTGAGGTGTCCAGTCTCTATCCCTTCTACTGTGACCTTACACGAACACATGCCACTAACGCCACTAAGTTAGACCAAATAGCCTCAGATGCTCAGCATTCTTAGAAGAATCTGATTATAAAAAGTGGACCAGGAGCCGGGCGGCGGTGGCGCACGCCTTTAATCCCAGCACTCGGGAGGCAGAGGCAGGCGGATCTCTGTGAGTTCGAGGCCAGCCTGGTCTACAAGAGCTAGTTCCAGGACAGGCTCTAGAAACTATGGGGAAACCCTGTCTCGAAAAACCAAAAAAAAAAAAAAAAAAAAGTGGACCAGGGAAGACTCATTTATTTGGTCCAATTTCTAAACAGAAATTCACAGTGTTTGATGAATAATTAATCCAGAATGAGAAAGGAAATTTTTTTTACCTGTCAGTTACTTATCTTCAAGATTACATATCCATCAGTGCTTCCCCTAAGGGACTAGATTCATCTCCATAGAAACTGGGGGCAACCAGAATGTTAATTACACCTCAATGCCAGATTTCTCCAGAATGTGATTCACTCCAAGAAGGCCTTCTATTACTAATTTGTTCTGAAAGGTAAAAATTTTAGTTTATCTGACATATTTTTAAAAGTCCCTAAACATAAGCTATCCTGGTAGACGTAAAAATCTCTCAAAAGACTTATTCCCTGTGTGTACACAGTAGGCAAGATGTTATTATGTGGATGTTTGTGTCTTCCCCAAATTCCCATGCTGAAACCTAAGTATCAGTGCAATAGGACACGGTTGGGTCACAATGGCTGAGCCCTTGGGAATGGCCAAGTCTTGAGGAATGGCTGGGCCCTCAGGAGTAGGGAGGGAGCACATTTGCCTTCTGCAGTGTGAGGATGCAGCAAGAATCCACCTTCTGGGTGGAATCAAACCCACTGGCTCTTTAATCTAAGATTTTCCTGACCTAAGTCAAATGATATATTTCTGTTGTTTGCAAATTACCTGGCCTCAGATTTTTAGCTACAACACCCCAAATAGACTAAGACAAATCAAGGGGTTGCACAGAAACACATGTATCCTATGGGGAAGAAGGTGAGCAGAAGTAGATAGTTGAACATAGAAGTCGACGTGGGTTGTTTGGGATAAACAAGAAGACCTGAAAGAGGTGGGGAGGAGGATGAAAAAGAGTGAGATTGTATAAGAACAGAGTACATGGTGAACATGCACAGCAGGTTATAATGAAGCACGTTATTGTGTGTACCAATTGAAAAGCAGATCTTCATCATTGTGTGCATAAAGACCAGCACTCAGAACAGAGCTGTAGGGAGGCTCATGGTGGGCTGCTGTCGTGGAGTGTTGAACTGAGGGCACCACTCGTTTTGGGGATGCAGATTAACTTTTTTTGTTGCTGTACACATTGTATGCAACATTCTCCTTATAAGCATTATTTCATTTATTCCTTATAGAAAAACCAGGTCCATAATATATTTCCTACAAACAACAACAAAAACTTCTGAGACACTAAACTTGGACAACTAACCCAATAATAAAGCTTCATGGTATTCTTTCTGTTAACTTGAATGCTGATACATTCTACTGCAGATATGTTGCTGTGTTTGGGCATGGTTTTTTAGATCCTAGATAGTGTGTGTGTGTGTGTGTGTGTGTGTGTTTATCATCTGACACTCTTCGAATTCTAAAACACATTCATCCACAATTTTGAACAGTTTTATTTTGTCTCCCAATTTTAAAACTGGGATCTTTATATTTAAGCAATTCTGTCCTATATCATGGCGTTGACATTGATAATGAAATCAATGTCTTGTTTTTGTTCTCCATTCTAAACTCAAATGAACAACCATCTACCCTGAGTATGAAGATAATTGTCTATTTCATAAACATAAAGAAGCAGGGTCAGGGCTTGGGAGATGGCTCAGTGCTTAAGAGAACTTATTTCTTTTTTTTTAAAGGACCAGGTTTGATTCGTAGCACCCACATGATGGCTCAAAACTGTCTGTAACTTCAATTCCAAAGCCTTTATTTGGCCTCCATGAGCATAGTATACGTGTGGAAAGCATAGCATACATGCAGGAAAACATGCATACACATTTTAAAATGGGGGGTGGGTACAAAGTCAATCAGAGAACACAGACTTAATATCCCCAGTGTTGGGACTTACTGACAACAGTGACGTAGGGCTTGACAATGTAGGCTCATGGGTTAGATGCTATGAACAAAAGTGAAGTTGGCAGGGAGAATTGAGTAACAGACCTGGAAGGTGCGATGGTTAATAGTGTCACCTTGCTAGAATTTAGAGTCACGCATGGAACAGATCTCTGGGCATGCTTCAGAGGACGTTTCTAGAGATGAAAGATTTATTGAGTCTATTGGAGACGGAAGGCTCACCCTAACAGTGGGTGGCACCATTCCGTGAGCTGGGGTTCTGGGCTGAATAAAAAGGAGAAAGGTGAGCTGGGCACCAACACTTACCACTCTGCTTCCTAACGGTAGATGTGATGTGGACAGTGGCCTCACACCCCTGTCACCGTGCCTTCCCAACAGTGACGGACTGTCCTCTGGAACTGCAAATTAAAACAAGCCTTGCGTCCTGGATGGCTTCTGTCAGGTATTTTGCCATGGTAATGAACAAAGTAACAACAAGCATGGGAGAGAAGACAAAAGCAAGGCCAGGAAACGATTCTCTTGAAGATACCAGAAAGAATAGAGAGAAGCGGCCAGCTAAGGGAAACTCTGTAAGGATGAAACAAGACACGCCTAAGAAAACTCACCAGGATTCTTAAAACAGAGGCATCAAAGGGAGGTATCAGCCCATCGCTGTCTGTGGAGATGAGATGGTGGGTCTTCCAACCCCACAGCACACTATCCCACTTCCTTCTTCATCTAAGAAACAGGACCAGAAGCAGGGCACTTCCTGTTTCCTGCCCTTAAGCAACATGCACAGAGGATTTACCTCAGATAGAAGAAAAGCAAGCATTCTGGAGATCAGCTCATCCACCAGTTACTTAGAAGGGTCCTAGGTGATCCACAAACCTGAGTTTGTTGAACAGAGAGGAGTGAAATCCATGGGGTTGTTATTAGTATTTCATGGGCAGAAGATAAACCATGAAGAGGGGTAACTAACTTTCTGGGGGGGAAAAGTGGAGGAATATTTTGTGGTAAAAATAGAACCCAAGTCCCAGACCCGTGCTCTAGATTAGTATGAACACAGAAGACTTAGGCTTTCTCTGTGTGTGTACACAGGTGCATGTGTGTTGTATGTGTCAATGCACAGGGTGTATATGTGTGTATGCATGTAGGGAGGGCAGGAGAGGACATAGGTGCCCTGCCCTGTCACTTTCTCCCTTCTTATTTGAGTAAGAAGACTAGGGATATCTGTTAACATCCTAAAATGATATTAATTGTGTGGGACAAGAGTCATTAGAATCTCAAATAGTTCACTAGGGTTAAAAACTGCTTTGTGGTATATACATGTTGACTGAGGTTTCTGTCCTGCCTGCAGTCATTCAGTCCCAAAAAATCACACAGAGGTCGACATCAATTATAAATTGATTGGCCCAGTATCTCAGGCTCTTCTTATTAACTAATTCTTATAACTTATATTAGCCCATAATTGTCTATGTTGGTCATGTGGCTTGTTACCTTTCTCAGTGAGGCAGTCACATCTTGCTTCCTCTGCAGCTGGGCCATGACTGAAGACTGAGCTTCCCTCTTCCCAGAATTCTCTTTGCCATGCCTCTACTTCCTCCCTGGTTGCTGTCACCCCACCTTCCTGCCTGGGCTACTGGTTAATCAGCATTGTATTAAAAATAATACAAGTGACAGGATAAAAGACCATTGTCCCACAGCATATATATACACACACAGAGCAGAATATTATTTAGCTATAAAAAATGAAGTTATGAAACAGATTGCAGCATGGATACATGAAGTTTATAAACATTATGTTAAGGGAAAGAAGCCACATACAAAAAGCCACACTTTGTAGGATTCCATTTATATGCAATGTCTAAGACAGGTAAATTTAGAAACAGAAACAACTGGTGTTGCCAATGGTGGAGCTGAAAAGACTGGGGTTTCCTTCGAAGGTAATAATTTATATTTTGGAACCAGACAGTGGTGATGACACTGGAACACACACCTGAAAAACGGTTAAAGTTGGTCTGGTTACATTTTATTTCCCATATTAGTGAAGGGATCATGTGAGCACAGAGAATCAGCAGGTGATGGAGATTGGGGTGGGACAGGGTGGGGAGAGATTGGAATTTCAGTCTGAAAGGCTGCAGGTTGTAATCAAACGGTACAAAACCTCATGGAACCGAGTCTATAGTGTTAGGAATAACTAACTATATGTCTATCGGGTGGTACAGTTTTGGACAGATATCTAAATGTATTGTTTAATTTAATTCCTAGAGAAAGAGCTACATGATAATCAGGGCAGATTTGGTCCTAGGATTATCTTCATTTAAAGAATGAGAACGCATCTCACAGACAGGTCGGCCAAGACTGCAGAGCTGCCCAAGGGACCATGTGCATCTGAACCCATATCCGCTTGCTCTTTGGGCACTTTGGTCTCACCGGCTCTCCTCAACCCTTTGTGACCAATTCAGAAATCCCTGAGGTCACTCTGTGTGCTGCTCCTGTTTAGTTGGGAGTCACTTTATCTCAGTGTGGTGTCTCAGCACATTTCACTGTGAACAGAGGTTCTGACCAGAAATGGTGAACAGCTCAGATAAATGAAACTCCCCATGGAAGGCCGATCGTCGTGTGAGGCCCATAGTGAGCCTTTCCAAGTATGAGGTCAGTGGTAAGAAATGCAATCAAAACTGATAAAGGAAAGTGCATCTTATCTGACTTCCTCATTCCACCACCAAGAAAGTTCAGGCACAAAGAGGCTAGTGCTTGTCTGCAGTGACATGGGGCATTAGTGTCAGAGGTGGGATTTGAACTTAAGGCTCTTCTGTGCTGTGCGAAAACACAGGGATTCCTAGAAGCAATCTAATTGCTTATTTGCAGTTGGTTTATTATGAACACAGGAGGGAGCGGATGCAATGATCATCGAGCTACCTAAATGCTTGTATTAGGCTCACACAAATCCATAGGCCAATTGTCGAGGATTTACCAGTCAGAGCTTACCCTCACTATCTAGAGCTGACTGACTAATCACAGTCCACGGTGTCACTTCTATCCCGGCAAAGCCTCTAAAAGCTTCCGGTCTGGGATTCCGTGGCGCGGTCACCCGGCCACCAGGTTATGTTATGCTGCCTTGAAACACACATAACAGTCTCAACTCCTCCCCTCCTCTTCTCCCTTCTCCCCTGCTCCTCACCTGCAACCTTGCTCTGTACTACTGGCTGAAAAGTCAGAAGAGATATGAACTGGGAATAGAGAGATAGCTCAGTGGTTAAGAGAACTGACTGCACTTCCAGAGGTCCCAGGTTCAATTCCTAGCTCCCACATAATGGTTCATCACCACCTGTAACCATAGCCACAGGGATCTGATACCTCTTCTGGTCTCCGAGGACAGCAGGCATGTACAGGCTGTACACACACACACATATGCAGACAAGGTACCCACACACAAGATAAATAATAAACAAATATTTAAGCGAATTTAGCAAAGCCCTTCAATGAGTCTGTCTTGATGGTCAAAACTGTGTGAGCTAAACCTGAACTCCTGATGAACCCTTACAGAAAGTCTAGGGTCCAGAGAATTGATGGACTTGCCCCAAGTCACAGCATCAGGAAGCACTGGAGTTGGGGGTATACTCAGATCTTTGGAACCCCAGTCCAGAGACATCAGTATTTTCCCCCAGGCTCATCATTCCCTTTTAACCACAGTAACCATGACTCAGAACACAGCTATGCCATGTCAGGCAGTGGGGAGCTGGGAATGGTTCACACATTTCACAGGGATTATCTGTGCTCCTGTGGCTTTGTGTGTGTGTGTGTGTGTGTGTGTGTGTGTGTGTGTGTGTGTGTGTGTGTGCGCGCGCGCGCGCTACTTGTTTGTTTTTGTTTTGGGTTTTTTTTGTTGTTGTTATCTTAAGCACCTGAACCTCCTAACGATTGGCCCAGGGTCTGTTTCAGAGAAAGCACACATGTGTTTACTGTTGCCTTTTCTCATGAAATAATGGATGCCATGAATGGGGCCAGTGAGAAAGCAAAGTTCTAGCAGAATGGTGTTTTTATTATGTGGAGACAAGGTATAAGTTGTGTGCATTTGTGAGGTACAAAGTGACAGATACACTGTGGAGTGATTAAATCCAGCTCACCCATCACCTGAAACACTGGGGTACATGGAGGTGGAGGGGGTAACCTTCAGATTGGTCAATCACGTGGAAATGTAGAATCTTCCGGTGTCACCATATTCACCACAGGGCACTAGAGCTCAAAAAGAAATCCAACATGCCAGGCACGGTGGCACACGATGATAATCCCAGCACCCTAGAGGTGGAGTCAGGGGGCACAACGGTTCAAAGTCACCTTAGCTACGTAGCAAGTTTGAGGCCAGCACAAGCAGTGTCAAACACACACACACACACACACACACACACACAATAATAACAACTTACCATATACCTCCTACTTCTCCAAGGTTCCATGTCCCCTGGTTGCCTTCTCCCTGGTCCCCTGCACTTCTGTGCTCCTCTGACTGACTCTATGTATCATGAATGTACCATCAGGAAGCGTTTTCATGACACACCGTCCTTTCCTCAGGATGCAGAGCCTTCTGTCCCTTCTGCTCCCCTTTCTGTCAGCTATTGAAAATTGCCACGTTCCATTCTAAAGCTGCCCCCTCCCTATCTCTGGTGCAGAAGAAACTGGCAAGCCTTTGGCAACCACTTGGCCTTGAGTCTTCCCTTCACCTCGACTGTGGCTTACCAGTGAACATGGGTGAGTTATTCAAACTGCCCAAAATTCAGCTGAGCCGACAGCTGTCAAAGGTAGTTTTGTTCTCAGTGGCATTTTTAACAGAAGAAGCAAGCATATGTCGTCCGCAGCTTGATGCGCAGCACACAGCAACGACAGAATTTGACCGACAGGTAAAGGTTGATACTTGTGGTGCATGTTATGGCATTCTGCCATATTATACATTTTGCAGTGACTAAGAAGAGCCAATAAATATACCTATCACCTCCCATGCTGTCTCTTTCTGTGATGAGCACACTGTACACCCACACTCTTGCCAGTGTTCAAGATATAGCCAACTAGCTGTGGCCCCCACAGTGCACAGATCCTAGCTCCTCTCTACCTGAAATGCAGTCACCTCTGACCAACATCTCCTCAAGCTCCTCATGCTTGCTTCAGGTATTCTTCTTCGAGAGTTCAACGTTTTATAGCTTTCACTGATAAGATCATGTAGTGTTTATTACTCTGTGCCCAACTTACTTCTCTTAACCTGATCGACTCCAGGCTTGTGGGTGATATGGCAAATGACAAGACTCCCTACTTTGTCAAGGCTGTATAGTACTTTACCGTGTATATATGCCACACAGCCTTCACCCAGTCCTCCAAGGGTAGATAATACATAGGTTGGTACCATATCTTGACTACCGTGAAAAAACACTGTAATCAGCAAAGCAGAACCTGTACACTTGGGCCTTCTGGTTTCATTAAACGTGTTGATCCTCTCCACCTAAGAGGCCCCCTCCCTTAGTCCCATCATTCCTCACTGACTCTTCCCTGGCTTAATTGTGCACCACAATTAAGACTTTACAGATTTTCATTGGCTTAGCAAAGCTTTTGTCTTCCCCGAAGATTATAAATGTTCCTGATAATACTCTTAAATCAAATAAATCTTTGCAGCCCCACCCCCACCACATGGCCTCTTGACTCTCCACAGCACCTAGGAGCCAGGTTGGGTCATGCATATATGTAATCTTGGTACTGGGAGGGTGGAGCAGAAGGATCACAAGTTCTAGACTAACCTGGAATGCATAGAAAGTTTAAAGTCAGCCTGGGTTACATAGGGAGACTCTGTCTCAAATAAACAAATAATCCCTAGCACAAATATGACCCCAACCACATATATTTGTATAATGTATTTGAACTTCCTGTATGCAGCAGCGATGAGGTGGGTGTTACATTAATTAGGCCTTTCTGCCGGTATCTTCCAGCATTCCTAACACCATGTCCATTTGCCCCAGGTGTGACCGCTGTGACGCTCTCCCAAGGGAACAGCTGAGAGCCCACAGTCCCTCTGTGAGGTATGGAGCTGCCTCTCTGTGCTGGCTCCACATGCCATCACCATGAGGAAGTGGTATTTGGGGACAGCAGATGACAGAGTGACATCATGCATCTCCGTCAGTGTTCATTTCGTTTCTTCAATTTCAACAAAGACATGCTAGGAAAGGCTGTTCCTTTCTCGGTGTCACGACCCAGCTGATTTGTTTTTGAAAATAGAGGAAGGTTCTCTTCTCCCTGCCCTGCTTCACGGAGCATCCCACTTCAGCCCAGACTTTCTGGAAGCAATTAAAGGTCAGGCTGACAACGGGAAAATCCTACACCATGGCCACTTACAGCATACATCTTTAAAGGAATAAAGAAGCTGAGGTGTTTTAAGAGCATCAGCAGGCATGGTGGTTCCTCCTGAAGTTCCAAGACACAGGAGACTGAATTGTGAGAATTGCAGTGACTTCGAGGACAGCCTGGGCTACTCAGTGAATTCTAGTCCAGCCCTGACTGTAGAATGGGACCTTCTTTTCAGCAACAACAAACTTAAAGACAAACAATACAGAACCAGAGCAGTGAAGTCTGTGTGTTCTAGGATAACTAGGAAAGTTAATACATGTCTGTGAACTACCACTGTCAGGGTTAGCAAGTGTCCAGCACCTATCACAGTCATATGAAACCAAACCCAAACAGGAGCCAGAAGGGAACACTGAAACCCGTGTATTCCTAAGATAATCGTGAAAGTTAGCAAATGTCTGCAAACTCCAAATACCTATTTTGGGAAACTCACAACTGCCTGTAACTCCAGCCCCAGGGGATGAGAAGCCCACTTCTGGCCTCCTTGGGCACACACACAGGCGCACACACAACTTAAAAATAGTACACTCACAGTATGGATGCATATGTACATACTTCATACACAGCCAATGTATATTATATATAGACTGAATACATATGCATGTGTAATAACAGAGTGATTGGTGTTGTACCAATCAGTAGTAGGCTACAGAAACTCTCAAGGGACAAATGAAGCTTAGGTCGAGCTATAGATAACGGAGAGAATGAGCAGATACTGGAGGTTGTCCTACGTCTCATACCACTTTGTTTAATTTAACATGACCCCCATGCTCTAAGTGGGCCACACAATTGCTATTTTACAGAAATGGAAAAAAGTTCCCTACAACAGTAATAGACAACCAAGTGCATACACTGTGCTGGGTGCTGTCCCAAGTACCTTGCAATGATTCACTTAACCCTCATAAGAATTCAACTGTCCAGATGCAGAGAGAGCCCAGCGCACGTTGAGGAACCTACAGAGGAACCTAGAGTTGAAGGTCATTTATACAGGGCCTCACCAACTGTAGGAAGGAAAACCAGGTGGAGAGGCGCCTGAGCCCTTGCTGTCGGCTGCCCCGCTGCTTCCACAGGGGAAAAGGAAAAGTACCCAGAGTCTGCAGCCAGTGACTAAGTGATCTGATATACCCCTCAGTGGTTTGGAGGAAAAGGGTTTGAACCTAGGACTTTTGGAGGACTGTCAATGCACCAGCCAAGCCAGACTGAAGAGGAAGCCAATCTAACTTCAAGACATAAGGGTTACTTAGCATCCTGAGTTTTATCAGAGACCTTGGCTAAGTAGCCACCAGGGTTTAATAAGCCATCCTGACCCTTACAAGCTGTTAAATCCACTAAACAAGTAGCTTTATCATTATTCCAAAACATGTACAGTATGTCACTCATGAGCCACTGTCTCATAGCCACAACTTTAGAGTTGTCCTCCACATAGAACTTTTTATAATTAAATAAACACATAGGAGCCTTTTTTCTCCATCAGCCCCTGGTATTCACTCTTTCCCCTTCTTGATCCTAGGTGTGGCTGTTTCTGTAACTTCCCTTTAGGGGTGTGTAGAAATGATGAGGGTGGACATCCTGGAATGATGAGGGCACAGCTGATGGTAACCTTCTTCCTCTGAGCCTTGTCTCTCTTTCTATCCAGTGTTACCGTGTCTCCTGAGCCCCATCCTGAGACCTCTGAGGCAAGTTGACTAGTCCAGGGTGTGAAATAGTCAAGAAAGGCTCCATGACCTTTGATCTGTACACTCAGGGTCATGGGAAGCAATATTGAATGTTCTCTTTCTCTTCTTCCCAAGAACACAAATTAGGGGAGTCAAAGAACATGCCACATCACCTAGGTGTGCTCCAAGAAACCAGAGTGACAAACTACCAGGGTTGTTAGCCGAAGCTCAGAGTGCCAGAACCAGCAGACCACGGAAGGTACCTGCCCTGTCTTTCGATGCTGAAGGGGAGTGGTACTCCCAGAGGGAAAGAGCTGCCATATCTTGGCATGCCATTGTTAAGCTTTTACGGAAGAAACCTAGATAAAATAGAACACTTTAATCTTTCCTACTGCTACCTGTGAGAGACTTTCCTCCCCCAGCGTCACTAGTAGGTGTCTACTGGCCTTTTTCTAACATTTCTAGGAGTGGGGAGTGTACAGCACTTTGAGCCAACTTTGAACAGATTACACTGTAGGGGATCCGTGTTCCTGAGCTGAGATCTGACTCTACACATCCTCCCTTCTTCAGTTCTTAGCTCACCTTCCTAAGAATTATGGAAGAAATCAGACTGCCTTCCTCCATGGTGGCTTTTAAGAGTATGGAGGACTTTGAAGAGTCTCTCATTGGTCAGAGATTTGGACCCTCTGGTTGTTTTCATCTACACTATCAGCTGGATTAAATCCTCCCTGGGAATCCTCATTGAAATGCAATCCTTTAACCCAGTGGCTCTCAACCTTCCTAATGCTGTGACCCTTTAATCTGGTTCTTCATGTGGTGGTGACCCCCAACCATAAAAGCACATTGTTTCTACTTCATAACCGTAATTTTCCTATGGTTATGCAGGTTTACATTGTAATGTAAATATTTTTTGAGATAGAAGCTTGTCAAAGGGGTCGAGACCCACGGGTTGAGAACCACTGCTCCAAGCATTCTGCTCTGGGCCCTTGACTTAGAATGGAAACATCTGTAGCTCATTGCTAACTGATGGGAATGGTGGAGGGTGGCTGCTTCCTAGTAAAGACAATATCCCCTTCCAGTTTCTGGCTGACTTGCCTAAAACCCATTCCTTCCAAAGTAAATCCCTCATCCGTTCCAAGAAGCTGTCCCTGGCCTCCTCTCTGTTCCTCCCACAGCCTGTCACTCTCTCTTTGCTCCCAAACCTCTAGTAGATCTTGAACTTCATAAAAAGACAACCCAGGAAGTCACAAACATTTGCCAAACTCCTTCCAAGGGAAGCTACCCCCACCCGTTCCTATGGCTGATCCCCTCTGGATACACTTGGGTTAAAATCATTTCAGGGGTCCTTATCACCAGGGCCCTGGGGAGGTTCTTACAGGAGATGAACCCATACTGCACAACCATCCAAGGCATGGCTCTGTATTGAAGGAGCACTGCCCCATTGAACGGATCAAGTCTTGTTTGGTAGAAAGCAAAAGGAAGTACGTGAGCAGAGGAGGCCACAAGGCCTTCACAGTTCTCCAGAAGTGCTCCTTCTGCCTGGGTGGGAAATGTGCAGGGCAGAAAGAGAAGCCAGAGTGACTGAGTGGTGGCTGAAGGGATAGCCCCACATTTCCTTGTAATAAATCAACTGTCAAAACTTCATAGTGGACAATTTTAGACTCTGCTTGTTCCTGCTTTTCCCACCATAGCTCCCCCACCCCCACGCCACTAAAGTTGAAGGGCAAGACGTTGCCATGGTGACTCCTCTCCGCTCTCATTGTTTTAAAAAGCGTTCCTCCATATTTAGGACATTCCTCCCCCAGCCCAATGTTTTGTTTTTTTTTTTTTTCTGTGTGTATTCGTGTTGGGGCAGAGGCATGGGTACACAGGTAGAAGTCAGAGGACACCTTTGGGTGTCAGTCCTCACCTGTCACCCTCTTTGAGACAGCTACTCTTTGTTAGTTAATGCTGTATAAAGTAGGCTATTCGGCCCAGGAGATCCCAGGAATTCTCCTGTCTCTCTTGTTATAGGAGCACAGGTGGGTGCTACCCCACCCAGTTTTACATGGGTTCTGGAAATCAAGCTCAGGGCTTCACACTTGCACAAACAAGCAGTTTATCCCCCACCCCCCCACCAACACACATACACCCAACTAGCTTCCCAGCTCAGGGAGGTCACACCCAGAACACTCACAAGAGCTGTTACCCTTGTCCGGTAAGTGAGATGCACAGAAGTTGGAATTTTTCACATTAGGCTCTGGGTACTAGGAGAACACTGAAAGGCTTCCAATTCCTTGGGGTCCTGGCACATTTGGATGGTTAGAAACACAATGAATATGAAAGGCTTTATTAGGGCTTTCCTCCAGGAAGGAGATGGTGTCCCTGTGATGTCATGGAACCAGAGTCTCCCCTCTGACCTCTTCTGTTGCTTTCACATTGGAAGGTGCCAGGGAGGAGGAATGGGTTCTGATGGGGGGGAAACAGAAGATTAGGTCCCAGATCATCACAAATTCAGAAGCCTCTCGGGTGACAGAAATGACGGCCTTTCCATCTCTACAGCTCGAGCTCACGGGGGATGTGTTCAGGCGGGATTGGATTTAGTCGAAAGAAATGTTGGACAGTTTAATTCAGAAACTGACTGAAGTATGGAGCTGCAGCAATGAATAAGACATACGAGACGGTTGTCTTTGTAGAGTATGCAATCAAAGGATGCTTGCTGCACCTTAAGAGAGTTTGCAAGCAGAGGTCTTTATCGAGAGTGCTGACGAGAGAATGTGCATCCATGCCTTGACTGTTCACCTGTGTCTGGACCTAGGTGCATGCCATCAGGAATAAAATCACATTTAAAAAATGAAGATGTACAAAATATGGACTTTGCCATGATGACCTCAAAATCGAACTGGGAAAACAAGACACAGTTAGCTAACAGAACGACTCATGCTGCAATAGATTAACTGGCACAGGGAACTAATAACTATAAAATGTACCATAAATGTTCATTATTGTGATCCTAGCAATAAAATGTTTAAGGAAGCCTAAGGAAAGGTGGGTACAGAGCTATCAGGAAAAAAAAAAAAAGCTTTTCAGAGAAAGTAGTACCAAAATTAGGTTTTGAAAGATGGGTGGGAGCTGGGATAAAGGCAGGAAGCAAAAATAGAATCTGACAGCCAAGAGTAAGGGCAGCCGAAGAGAACTAGCTAAATAACCACAAATTGTGAATGTTAGAAAACAAAACCAAACAATTCAAATCACACCTAGCAAACAAAATTATAATAGAAATACTACGTCGTCTCCCCCAACACATGCGCGTTCTAACACATTCTTGGAAAGAGTGCCGTAACGTTGATTTATATCTGACAGTCCAAGTTAAAAAAAAAATAAGGAGCTGCCAAATCTGCCTATATAAATCCCAGTGATTTCACATGTTTTCATCGTATGAACTGAAGGCAGCGAAAAGAGATTTAAGCCTTTGAGACAGTAGACAATAAAATGGTACCCCAGTGGAGCTTCTCAGAAGAAACATTAAAATCGTATTTATCACGTCTCAGACTGACATTAATTCTAATGTGCAGACACTCTTCAGCATTCAGATGCAGGATATTAAAAAAAAAACTTGAGCAGGTGCATTCATTTGTTGAGTTATGGGGAGATGCATTGAGTGTGTTTGTCGAGTTATGCAGAGGTGTATTGAGTTGTGCAGAATTGTTGCACAACTGCAACATTGCTCAAGCCAGGACGCTGCAAGAGCCACGTTCAGCCTCTTCTGCCAATTCATGATTGACAGGACCCTCTTCTAAATCATCCCCAATCAAAGCACTTCTCTTTAGCCTGGTGGCATCAGCCTGTAGGCTGCAAAGGCCCCAGACAACTGCTTAAGAGCCAAACTGAACCCAAGTAAAGCAGGCATGGCTTATACCTCTAGATCTGACTCGCTGGTGAAGAAAAGGATTGATTCTCTGGCTTGGTGAGATGAAAATTCCACCTCCTAATTGTCAGGTGAAAGCATCCCCATCACCGTCACAGCTGTTATCCCAACTTACGAAAGGAGCAGGAGAGCTACCCAGTTACCACACTGCTCAATGTCCCAGGAAGACCAAGGATGTCAACACATGGACCTCTGGGGCAGACTCAAATAACCTGCATTTGCAATAGCCGTCCCCAGAGCTTTTTCTAAAGTGGCAGCTCGCTAATCTGGAAAACATTCTAAAGCCTAGATTCTCAGAACACCCCCTACCCCTTAAATGGACCCCACCCTCAGCTGGTGACTGGCTCCTTGGCCATTGTGCTATTCAGAGTGTTTACCTAATGACAGCAGTGAGAGACCCCAGTTCTGCCAGCGACTTCTCACCAAGGGCTTCCTTTGATAGGAAAAAGAGAGTGAGACCGTGTTTCAATTCTTGCCTTGCACGCAAAATAACTGAAAACTGGTAGTAACTTTTCCTGGTTTAGATTTCTAGGTAAAATTGTTTCACTTTCAATTACTGGCTATTTACTTAAGCATTTTTTTATGACTTACATAACGAAGGCAGAAGTTAAAGAAGGCATTAAGCCTAGGATAAAAATCGGTGTAAAGTAAACAATTCAGATTCAAGCTCTATCTTACACTGAAGACGAGTGCCTCTTTCTCTGGTCAGCTTATGAACGGAGGGGAATATTTCATCCTAGCTTTACAGCCATTTGGACAAATGACAGAAGATGAGGAGCCAGGAAGTAAGCGATGCTGAACTTGAGAACTTAAAGTCTTGATCCATTGACCCAGAAATTGTTTATCTGCTCTCCTCCCTCCCTCCTACGAATCCCTAAACAGACCAGCTGTGCGGTAAACACAGGGCTGGCCCTTCCATCAGAAACAGGGCTGGAAGCCTACATCTGGATGCCAATGGGTGTCATTACCTCTGGAAGGCTAGTTCTTCACTTTTGAGATGCGGTTAAAGGCTGCAACCTTGCCTTTCTCTTGTGGTTATTACAAAAATGCTTTATGAAAGATGAAATGTTTTATAAAATGCAAATTATTTAACAACTAATGGAAAGAGCTCAAAGACGATGAGCTCAAAATGGCTTTGCATGTGATAGCCAGGTTCCTCAGTAGGAGGGCTTTTCTGTTCCTACAGAAAACGGGTGGATTTTAAGAAGGAGTCTATTTTCACATGTAACTGAGTCAACGAACTACTCAAGAGCAGGGGGCAGGGAGGTCCCCAGCCAGGAAACAGGTAGTGTTGGAGAATCTGTGAATGCTGTGCTCACTTCTTGACAGCTCATTGTCAAGGGGCTTTCAGACCTGCAGAGTATCTGAAAGTGGACTACAACCGGAGGAACGAGAGCTCTGGGAACCACATCCCACCAACAGTAAAGGAACTTGGCCCGTATAAACTGGAGCAGGCTTGGGAGACACGGACTTATCTCTAGAGGTATAGAATCACATAATGTTGTCAAGTAGAAAGGGAATCTTATTTTTTTTTTTTTCCAGAATGGAATCCCCCAACTTGTCAAAAATTCTGGAGAGGTGATGTCAATTCAGGGAAGAGAAATTTCAGAGTGGAAAACAGTAACGGGTGTTTGGGTGTCAGGTGGCAAGAGTTTCCAAAGAGATTCTGAACCTCAGAGAAAAGTCGAAATAGATCATCTTTAACTATTCTGGCCATTAGATGTCATAAGCCAGTCCCTTCATCCCTAGCAGACACCATTTCTCATCTTTAGCGACCAGCGAGGATGCTTTCAGTAAGGACATGAAATCGGTTTGGCTCCAGGTAGCAGGAGTTGAAAAGTTGTTTCTGAGCGGGCTTTGCTAGGAGGACACTGAGCCCAACACCTGGCAAAAGGCTTGCCCTTCAGCACCTTCGACGCTCAGCACCTCCCCGTGATTGTCTGGCTTCTCAGGGCAAAGCTGGATCCGGCATCATCACCGACCCCCCTACCCCCACCCCATGCTGCCTCCCTTGGCATCGCGCCAGGAAACTGCTGCTGCCATTTGTGTTTTCATTTAGTAAATAAAGCTCCGAAATGGCTGCTGCTTTCATAGATTGGAAACTCGGGTCTGCAAATAAATATCTTGGGGGAATTAGAGAAGATTTGGAGAACAACAGTCAATCTCAATATAATTAAAAATAAGCTCTCACCTGCTACTGATTTCCTCCTTGTTGCTTCGCTAACAGAAATCTTTGTTTGAACAAAGAGGTAAAAGGCGCAGTGAGGAGCTGTTTACACAGTGCAAATGAGCGTGCTAATTGTGGGGCGCCTGCATGTTAATGAGAGAGAGGTTATTTATCAGTGTGAAATTCTGAGTGCAGTAAGTTGCAGGCGACATTTCAGGAAACATTCATTTTCTAATGATTTCGTTTCACTCCCAACAGTGGCCCCACACCAAAGGGCAGTGTGTCATCACCAAAGGGCAGTGCGCCACAGTGAAGTGAGATTGGTCTGGAAGCCCCAAGATCTGGTTGTCAGCCAAGCTGAGAGCGTCAGGGTAAGCTGCTTTCCTTCTGGGTTTCAGGTTCCAGATCTGTGGAAACTAGAGATCTCCGAGTTCCCCTTTCCCCTGTGTGCAAAACACTAGGAAGAGATCCACTACTACTGAGAAGTAAGTTTCTCTTTCTTGGGGATAGACTTTGTTGTTCTGAAACCAATCTACAAAAATCTATTCTTGGAAAGGGGCTGGATCCCAAGCCAGGTTTCCCCTGCCTCAGCGCTGTAGTTCTGCTCCCTTCTTTCTGAGGAACTCTGCAGGCATCAGTAGAAGCAAGCCTCCCTCACAGGACCACAGCATCCAGAAGCAAGCCTCCATCACAGGACCACAGCATCCAGAAGCAAGCCTCCATCACAGGACCACAGCATCCAGAAGCAAGCCTCCATCACAGGACCACAGCATCCAGAAGCAAGCCTCCATCACAGGACCACAGCATCCAGAAGCAAGCCTCCCTTACAGGACCACGACATCACTTGCCTCCCACTTGCTCATTTCATCTCTTTCTTCCCAACCCTGAAGTGGTGGTTAGAACCCTGGTCTCCCAGTGGCTCATTCGCATCCTCTAACTAATAGTGTCTGAGCACCTGCTGTGTTCATGGCACCAAGGTGAGCACCAGGAGTAAGGCACTCTGCTGGGTAGGCATAGGCCATGTCCTCATAGGATTGTTAAGTGAACGAGTCATATGTCAAACAGAGTCACCCAAACCATAGTGTGATAGTGCTATGTGGCAAAAAATAAAAATAAAGATGGGTTGCTGTGTTCTGAATGGCTGAGCCTTTTTTGACCCAATTGGGGGTGGTGAGGGAAGGGAGAAAAGGCTGGGGTCAGGTGAACTGTCGGCTATGATGAAGTCCCACCACCTATGCAACCAGAAGATGTTTATTATGTAGAGCATGGGGATGGGGTTAAGGTCTCTGGATAGAAGGTCTCTATATGCAAACCTGGGGAGGGCGAAGCTGCTGTTGCTAGTTTTCACACACGCTGACCAATCGTCAGTGAGCACTAGTACTTGCACACATTGTCAGCATTCACACTTGGACCACACTGGCTTTGCTAATTCTGGATCTGACCCATGTGGAGAAGGCTTTGCCAATTTCCCATGGGTCTAAGGCTTTGCTCCTTAACATGGCTGTCCTATGTCAAATAATACATATTCACTCAGGACTTCATCTGCTCTTTAGACATCTACTCAGGGTCTCTCTAGCTCCCTGCCTGTGACAGGGGATGCCACTTATCCCAGAGGATCAAGACAAGCTGTCCTGAAGACATTGGCACTAAATCTAAAGACGTAATCTAGTCACACAGGGAGATGGGGTTAAGCTGAGGAGACAGCAGTAACAAAGACTCTGGACAAGAAGGGGCCAGTCCATCTAAGGACCAGAAAATCAGGAAGATCAGAAAGCTTGGAGTAAGCATGGAATGGACAAATGGCCCTGGAGATGTAGGAAGAACAATTCACATGAGGTCCCTGTAGGCCTTATTAGGACTTTTAGACTTTGCCCTAACATAATCAGAAGCCATTACTTGGGATTGGATGTGATCAGATTGAGAGGTTTTATTGATCCCTTAATTATTGTGTTAGAATTCTGGGTTCTATGGGACCTAGCAGGATCCCTGAAGTCACTTCTATCCATTAGGAGATACATGTACCATACACCTGTAAATGTTATGTCCTGAGAGCAAAGTATATCCCAGTGTCCCAAGAAAAATGCATCCACAAACAATTCTGCTGTGATGGTTATTAGCTCGACATAATCTAGACTCATCTGAAGAAAGTTTCAGTGAGGGATTGTCTACATTAGGTTGACCCGTGGCCATGTGTGTAGGGGACTGTCTTAATTAGATGATGTATGAAGACCTAGCCTACTGCAGGCAGCGCTATTCCCTAGGCAAGGGTCTTAAACTAAGAGTGGACAAGTCAAGCAGATCACAAGCAAGTAAAGAAATGAACACATGCATGCATTCGTTTCTCTCTGCTCTTTCCTATGAATGTGATGTGACTAGCTGACCAAGTTCTAACTTCTGATAGACTATACCTGGAATTGTGAGCAAAGATAAACCATTTCTCCCCGGAGTTACTTTTTTTTTTTCAGGGTGTTTTATCATAGCAACAGAAATCAAGCCAGAATAGTCACGATTAGATGAGAATTCAGATTTCTCTACCAAGAACATTTCTCTGAGGATCCGGGACTTTAGGGAACCCTAAAATCTCTCCAATTCTCCTTTCTCAGATGTGCTAGGTGAATGGGGTAGTTAAACACAGGGGATGCTCATCTAAGGAGAAATCGCAGTATGAAGAACAAGAAAACATTAATTGGACACTCAAAGGCCACAGCACCAAGTGGGATAAAAATACAGGCAAGGGTGTAGAAAGAGAAGACAGCTGTGGGCAAGGTCATAAGGAACGCTGCATTCCCAGAAGCCTCTGTTGCCAAGCACTGATGGGGGCTGGCTGTGTCTCATAAGAGGCAATAACCAGACGGTGAGTACGGGACCCAGGCTTTTCCCATATGCGGGGGATGCTAGAGGACATTGCTAGGGAGGCAGACTAACAAGCCCCACAGTGTGACCCACCAACCTTGTGTCATAATTCCATAGGATGTGGTCACCATGCTGATGTCCTGACTCCAGAATCACTCTGCCCTCCTCAGACAGACAGACAGACACTAAGGTATGGAGAGATCAGAGGACAGAGCCCTCTGGAGTCAGACTCAAGAGTATCAGAGCCCAATTCCCCCGCTCGCAGCTGTGCGCACCCAGAGGGATTGCTTGATATGCTGTAGCCTGTTTCCTTGCATGCAAAATGGGTGCTGTAATCTTAGCTATCTCGTGGGATTGTTGAGAACTGTGGTAACTGAGAGACGGTGTTTGGACATGATGCCCTCCCGGCCCATTGTAAGATCCTGAAAGTTGCTACCTATTATACATTAGAATATGCAAAAATGGGCCTGGGAACTTTATGCTGAATAAGAACCCAACAGGATCCTTAAGGCCACATTCATATCTTACTCTCTGTCTGTGAACGCAGGCTAAGCCTGTTACACATTTTATCTCTAGTCACGGGAGGCGTCACGAATGTTTCCCACCTTTCAGCTGGGAAATGGTTTCAAGAGTAGTTCATCTGCTTGTCCAGGGTCAGGTTCCAAAGTGTTAGACCTTCCTTAAAAACATGGTATTCCACTGAGATGGAGACAGGAGGAAGTAGGCATCAGGGGACCTGAACTGAAAGTGGCTGTGAGCGACACAGGCAGCCTCTTTGCACTTGGGGAAGAGCTGAACTGATGAGCAAACCCAGTCCCCAGAGGGGCCTGTGTTCCTGCCACCCATTACGGCTCAGCTACACCACCCTCCAGCGGTTTACATGCCTCACCCACAGTGTGAAGTCTCCTGTACATGCAGTCACTTAGGACTACATGACCAAAGTCTGCCTTTGTCCTCAAAGCCAAGTGATGCCTGAAACACAGAGACAAGAACAAATGAAAAAAAAAAAAAAATCATCCAGGTCAACCCTCCTACTGGGCAGCTTTATTTACTTTTCATTTCCCTGACAAAATACCTGACAAGAAGCAGATTTCTGGTTGTTGAGGAGATGCGTTTCATCAAGGCAGAGAAAACCATGGTGGCTGGCAGTGGGAGGGGAGGGGCTATCTGGTCAATTGCATCCACAGCCAGGAAGCAGAGAATGATGAAAGCTAGTGCCGCCAGCCTAGGACCACGGTCCATGGAATGCTACTGCCCACATTCAAGGTGGGCCTTCCTAATCCAGGTAACCCGTCCCAGGCATACTCAGGGCTTGCCTCTTAGCTGACCATCAATATTAGCCATCACACGGCTCGCAAAAATAAGGCAACTGGTCAGAAGCCCACCATCTCAATCCCATCTCCGCTGTGTTCTGACCATGGGGATCTTCAGCCACGCTCTCGAAGTCTGCTTCATTATCTGTACCATGCTACTGGGATTATTCCAGGGAGGAACATGGATTGGAAAGAAACCTGCACGTGAGTAACTTACATACAAAGGTAAACTACTTGCCCAGTATAATGATATGTCAAATGGTGGAAATGTGTTACATGTGTGTTACGTGATTAAAGAGTGGTTGCTTTCCTGGCCATCCCAGAAAGACCGGACACCCTGTTCTTTATCTTCTCTTGCCCTCTACAGCCTCTCCCATCTGTGATGCTTTGTCGTCCACTTGTTTAGATTAACACATCCCTGGGGAGGCCATGGAAACCAGCCCAGTGTGCCAAAAATGACCCAACCGAGCAGCCTGTGCCTCTAGAATTGCCCTAGCGACTGCTCTATCACAAAGTCCTTGGCAAAAGGAATTGAAAATTCTTAGTTTAGATCAACCAGTGTCCCCTTCTGCGAGGGAAAAGACCTCGGTGCCTGCATAGCAAAGTGTTATACAATGGTGTCTCGTGCTTCTGAATACTTGGAACCAGGACTCCCAACCAGGGCGAACCTAGACCCAGGAGAGCACACAGTGGGTACTGGAGGAAGATTTGTTGAATGGACAAATGGATGGTCTTCCCAAAAGAGAGCCTTCTCCTTCCAGAAATTCCCAGGGTGACATTTCACACCAACTGCAATTCTCTGGGGCAGTTTTTGTCACAGATAGCTGGATATGGTGGTATACGCTCAGAAAGTCACCTCTTGCTCACAAAGGTCCATGCATATTCTGCAAGGCAAAATTGCCTACACCTGGCTTACTCCCCCTTGCTCCTTCCCACTTCCTGATTGTCCCTGGCCCACTCCCTGGTGCTTTTGACTTTGTATTTCATCCTTCATGTCTCAGCTGAGCTGAGAGGTCAGTACCATGTTCTTCTGAAGACAGGGAAAATGCCTATCAGCCCAGGACAAAGGCAATGGTCTACTTCTGAGGGCCGCTGGTCTTCCCCTGGGTGTTATTTACCAAAGGTGAAATCTCCTATTGGAACTAATTAGAACTCCTATTAGTACTAATTAGCAGCAACTCACCAATCTAACAGGAATAACAGCAAGGAAAGGGGAACCAGGCAGGACTAAAACCAGCTCTTCTGTAAGGGCAAAGAAATAAACAAGCAGACAATTTCTGTGGTAACACTGGGAAATTTCTAGGCTCACAGAGGCCAGCCCACTCACTGTACAGAAGGGAAGGCTGATCTTCCAACCCTGCTTCCTTTCCTACTAGACATGAAAACACTGGTGACATTACAAATTGTCCCCACCCAAGTCATAGTGAGGGATCTCAGGAAAATACCGTTGACTTCCAAGAGATACGAAAATTATTCTCGGGGGTCGGAAACCTAAGCTAATATTTGTGGCCTGAAGAACAAAAGAGGAAATGAAATACCCCCCCCCCCCCCCCCCGGTTTTTATTGATGGGAATTCCAAGGCTTTTATTTTTGTGTTTTTAAAGATAACACAGTGCTTCTTATCATGAGTTCAGTAAGACAGAATAAAAAGAAAGTAGGAAGAAAGTCGGGAGGGTCCTGTGACTTTACACACACACACACACACACACACTCCCAGGGAGTAAGAGATGCATGCCTCCTATCCATGGCTGATCAACAAACCAGGATATCCTGTTAACCAAAACCAGCCATTCTCCAACATTCACCCTCTGCTTCAGTGTCCTGTGAGGAGAAGGTCACGGGTTACTTCCAACTCAGGCAAGCAGAGACAAATCACCCGGCCTTTTGAACTTCCATTTTTTGGTCTGTCTGCTTTTCTCTCTCACCTGTTAGATCATACTGGTTAAAATGTAATAATCTAAATGACATGTGTGTATCTTCTTCATCCAAGTCAGCCAATTCCTTGACTTAGAGTCTTTGCGGCCGTTTAACCACAACACTAACTAATTTATAGTTATCATTTAGGACATGTGTATAGTATAAAATTATAATAACAACATGGATCAAAACATGGAAATAGATCCATAATGAGACTGCAGAATTGAAGGCATAAATAAAAAAAAAGATGAATTAAGGGGTATGAAAATTTTGACATCAAATGTATGGATTTACTGTGTTCTTAAAACGTAGACAAAATAATTCAGAACATGACCTGTAATTGTAAAAATAATGACTCATAGGATCTCCAATAAGATATACATTTACATATATATTCAAAGACAAATAGGATATAATATATACATATGTATTCAAAGGCAAGTAGGATATATATATCCCCAAATAATAAGCTAAAAGGAAATAAATTGTCTATCATCTGAAAAAGACGCTCTTTAAAACACTGTCTTCACTTTTTGAAAACTTTACACATTCATACAATGTCCTTTGGATCCACCTATCACCAGCTCCCTCAATCTCACCCCGCCTCTCTCCTGGTTTCACATCCTTTTTGGTTGTTGGGAATAAGTCCTGGAGTCCAGTTGTACTGCTTCTATTCCTGCAGGCGTGGGACGTCCACTGGGACTTGGGCAGCCAACAGCCAGGTCTCCAAGGAGCCTGACTATCTCATCCTCAGCAGCCATCGATTGCCAACAGCAGACCCCTCTTCCAGCCAGGCTGGAATGAGGTGGGACTTGATCATGAGCAGGTAAACCACAGTTGACATGAGCTGATCTATGCAGTAGCCATGTTATCAAAACCTGACTCTCTTGATGTAAGAAAATGCACCAGAAAGAAAAATTAGTAAAACAAATGATAAATGTATCTGCTTTATCAAAAGCATGCAAACGAGCTACAATCCTGTCAAACATTCCCTTGGTCCTATCCCTTTGTTGAACCCTGACAAGTGTAATCATCTATTCAAAGAGTCTCAAGTTGAGTCAAATTATAAAGCCTAATATTTGCTTAGCTAAATAAAATAAATCAACTTAAAAATGTCAAGACTCTAGGCAGGAACATTACATAAATGCATATAAACATAATGGCTGGTCCCAATGTCACTGTCGGATGTTGTCAGGTAGATGTAACAGCAGTTCTTGGTTTAGGTAAACAGAGTAAAAGTTACAGTAATTAACATATAAGGAAGGAGTGAAGGACAGACATCCACAGCATAACCCACAGAGCACAAACATCAAATCACTGGGAGGAACCAGTGGAAATATGGGAACCCTGGAGGAGGGAAGATGCCTGGAGGGGGTAACAAATACTAGACAACAGCATGGCTCTTCCCGTGTTTTCCAGGCAGACACAGGCCAATGGGGATTGATGCAATGCCAGCCCATCTGTAGTGGCTGGATTTTACTTTTACTCCTTCCTCTCTACTCCGTCACTCTTCTGGGGGCCACCATCCAGCTCCCAAATAAATCACTTACACAAAGGCATATCCTTACATATGATGCCAGGCCTTAGCTTCGCTTGTTTATAGCCAACTTTTCTTAAATTATCCCACCTACCTTTTTCCTCTGAGTTCTTTCCTTTTCTTGCTTCTGTATCTTTCACTCTTACCCCATGGCTGGCTGGGTGGCTAGCTCCTAGTGTCCTCTCTCCCAGATTTCTCCTCCTATTTATCCTCTCTGCCTGCCAGCCCCACCTATCCTTTCTCCTGCCTTGCTACTGGCCGTTCAGCTCTTTATGAAACCATCAGGTGTTTTAGACAGACAAAGCAACACAGCTTCGCAGAGTTAAACAAATGCAGCATAAACAAAAGCAACACATCTTTACATCATTAAACAAATGTTCCCCAGAGGAAACCAAAGTAAAACACCTTAAAATAAGATTCCACAGTACCCATCCGTGCCTGAGAAGTAGTGGAATCTTCTGGACAGTGCCACACTTCCCTTCTTTCATAAACATGAGCTCCGTGTAGAAGAGTACAAGGTTGTCGAGATGGCATGGTAAGTACCCAGTATTGCTGCAATATCATAATATATAAATGTGATCATTTGTCCAATAGACATACAGCACAAATCATACATATCATTCTCAGTCCTGGCAAAAAGGAAATTAATGCCAGTATTAAATTCAACATACCCCAAACATCATTCCCATGTGAACAGGGGAAAAACATCTTTAATAAAACACTTTGCGATTTTATCTCCAAGTTGCCAAAATTCTACATGAGTATCACACTAACGGCACATCTGGATTATGATTGGCCACACTTCAAATATGGAGGCAGTCATACTGAGTAACAAAGTTCTAAATTATGACTTACATTTGTCTTCTAGAAAATAGCAAGTATAACTGCTTTAAAAAATGTACATGATCTAGTCTCTTCAAAGTACTGTCCTGAAGGTTAGAGACACAAGGAAATGGAACCCCCTCACCATGAGGCTGTCCCCTGCAACCTTGTGTGGTTTCAGTCACTGCTACTGCGTTGGATGTGAGGTTGACTCTACGGAGAGCTGGGCAAGCCTGATTCTTCTGAGTCCAGACGCCTACCTGAACAAAACCAGCCTCTACACACAGTGTCGGGTGCAAAGACATCACCGTTATTACTTCTCAGCAAGCAGCAGTCAGAAGGTAGCTTTACCCACATGGCTTATCTGTGGAGCCATCAACATCTGGCTGAAAAGCACGTGTTTTTAATTTCTCCATCAGACCAGGCTTTCCAATCTGCACAACAGAACAGTGTGGTCTGGCAGTGGGGAGTCAAGGATTGCTAAGTCCTCATTTTATTGAAGATCCATATTATTGCATGGGAGCAATAGTAAGTTTTGATGGCATCACCTAATCATTTGGAAAGTTTCATTCTTAATAAGCAACAGACATATGAGCCACCATTGACATAAAGTTATACTGCTCGGATTTTTATGTGCGTGGGCTGTATATATGATGCACGCACTCATAACCTCAGTATTTGTGGGAGAATTATTTCCAAGGTTCCCTAAGCATGTGAAATCTGTGGATATTCGAAACTCTTATGTTAAAAAAAAGCGTTGTTTGCATTTAATCATCTGCTTTGAATCATCTCTAGATTATTCCTTATAGTGAAGATACTATAAATATGTAGGTGGTTATTACACTGTTTTGTTAGGGAATTATGACAAGAAACAACTTACATGTTTAGCAGAGAGCCTTTGCTGAAGTATGTTTGATCCATAGTTGGTTTCACCTGCAGATATAGAACCCAAGCATACAGAGGGTCGATTGTGCAGACACACAAACACACACACACACACACACACACACATACACACACACATTCAAATTGCACAGAAGAAAACACATGTTAGCTCATTAGCATATGGGAAGATAAACTCGACATTGATCGTGTTTGTGCTGGCTAGTCTTATGTCAACTTGTTACAAGCTCGAGTTATCTGAAAGGAGGGAACCTCAACTGAGAAAATGCCTCCATAAGATCTAGCTGTAGAACATGTTCTTTACTAGTAATTAATGAGGGAAGGGCTCTTCCATTGTGGGTGGTGCCAACTCTGGGCTGATGGTCCTGGGTTCTGTAAGAAAACAAGCTGAGCAAGCCACAAGGAGCAAGCCAGTAAGCTTCTGCCTCCAGGTTCCTGCCATGTTTGAGTTCCTGTCTTTACTTCCTTCAATGATGAAAGTATAAGCCAAATAAGCCCTTTTCCCCAACCTGCTTTTGGTCATGGTGTTTAATTGAAGCAATAGGACCCTAACTAAGACAGTATTCAAACAATGGCTTTGATAACCAAAGTGGTCAAAAATAGGTTCAATCTTAAGTTTATGTTTATATGCATACGTATGTATGTATGTATGTATGTATGTGTGTGTGTGTGTGTGTGTGTGTGTGTGTGTATAGTTTATAGTTTAACTACAAGTTTGACTTTATCCAGGGAAAGTGAACAGCATTGTTCATGCTCATTTCCCCCCATCAAGGCTGTCGTTCTAGAGCACTTGCTCGTGTGACATAGGTAGGAATGGTGATCTTTGCTAGGATTCTGCTAGGGAACTAAAAACACCTGTGTTCTGCCTGTTGGAGTTTCACTGTCGCCTGTTGCTGGCGGGCTTAGACATTCTGACACACACAAAAAAAATCAATGGTAAAGAAATTAGAAACTTCCCCTCAAGCAACAGTATTTGAAATCACATCAGCCCCACCCCATGGCTTGATTTTTTTTTTTTAAAGAAAACCATAATGGAACGTTAGAAGTTGATTGTTATTCAATATATATGGTCTTAATGGAAAAAAAAGTGTGGTGAGCTGGAGTAAGGATAACTTCCAGGTGAGAAACACAGTGTCCTTAAGGAAGTCATGGTATCCAGGAGATGCAGAAGAACCCTTCTGACTCCTCATCTCAGGAGTGACGTAGGGCACAGGTACTGATAGCTATCAGGAAAGTGCTTGCCCTGTGCAAGCATGAGGGCTGACTTTGAACTCCTAGCACCCATTAAAGAGAGAGAGAGAAAGAGAGAGAAAGAGAGAGAGAGAGAGAGAGAGAGAGAGAGAGAGAGAGAGAGAGAGAGAGAGGAGGAGGAGCATGCACCTGTAATCCCAGTCTAGGAGGCTAAAATGGGAGGATCTCTGGGACTTGATGGACAGTCAATCTAGCCAATTGGTGAGCTCTAAGTTCAGTGAGCAGCCTTGTCTCAAAAAAGTAAGGTAGTGAAGAACCAAGGGAGAAACCTGCTACTATTGCCAAAGCCACATGGATTCTGAAAGTGGCACCAGAGGTTCAGTTCTCAGAGTTGTCTCTGAACTTCTGCTTGGCAGCGTTTTGAGGAAGAAAGCAAAAACAAAAACAATTCCAGGCACAGGGGCCATTGAGGTCTTGGTACAAATCCCCCAAGTTTGTACCAAGTGACATCATAGTGACATCATCAAGCCCAAATTCATAGAACTGCTAGCTTTGGCTGTCAATGTGAGCAGAAGGCATCCAGGGAAGAAAGGGGTGTTTCTGGGGGCAGGCCACCCCCTTGTTAAGAAAGCACCAAGTGACAATGTCGTAAGTGTTTGATATGAATCATTTTGGCTAACCCTCACACGAATACTGCTGTTAATGAGCAGGTGAAGGACTAGTCCCCGACAGATTAAGTCACAAGTCACACAGCTAGTAAAAAATAAACTAGGACTCCAAACAAAGATGGGTTGGATTTTTTTCCACAATAAACAATTTTTAATTGAAAGTCAATTTAATGCCATGGCCAAAACATAATTTTCTATGACTGTAACATCATCTACCCAAAGTACTTCACAGGGTTTTCCTGAAGCTTTGACAAGGCAAGGTGTCTGAAATGGCTTAGAAAGCATCTGTTATACAAAACTAGATGGGGTGGAGGGAGACTGAGAGGAGAGGAGGTGGGGAAAGGGAGGGAACATGGAGATGGAGAGAGAGAGACAAGCAAACAAAAGCACTCTGGAAACTGCAGAGGGCGTGTTTACTTGCTAATGTGATTTATTATTATGGGTTTTGGAACTCCGGGGCAAGTCAAGGCTGCAGCATAAATCAAGGCTCCTTCCAGCATCAGGAGATAAAAGGGTCTCGTTTGAACTCAAAACTTCGCCTTTTGGCCTTGGTACAGCCTGTGCTAGTTTGTGTAAATGGCCTTAAGACAATTACTTTCTTGTGTCCTAAGAAAATACAAATAGAGTCTCTCTCTCTCTCTCTCTCTCTCTCTCTCTCTCTCTCTCTCTCTCTCTCTCGCCCCTTGTGTGTATGTGTGTGTGTGACAGAGAGAGAGAGAAATTGCTGAGAATTAATAAATTTAAAGTTTATCGTGCACTCCTGTAAGCAATGGACAATCAGTAAATGTTAGTCACTTGGGAATTCAATAATGAATGTAAAGCTGAGACAGTTGGGGTCATTTAAAAAAAAAAGGACATGAGAGAGAGATACTGGCTAGAGAGGAAGTAAAGGCCCTGCCCAGAGGTGCAGCCCTGGCCTGAAGAGTGCTTCAGATGCTTGACCGGAACCTGGCAACATTAGACTGGGAGGTGAGTGTAAGCAGAACTCAAAGAAGCCCAGAAGTTGTCTTGGTGAGGGGAAAGAGAGCATTCTGCCAACATGTGGGACAAGGGGAAAGACTGCGTTCCGTGGACAATGTATAGATGTCACACCGTGTTGGCAGGACTCCCGGGAGAGAGCTACCAACAGACAGTTTACAAACCCAGTGAAGCAGGCCACCAGTAAAGTTTCTGAAAGTTTGCCACAGAGCTGGGACACAAAGCTTTATACTGTAGCTAGGCTAGGCCAGTCCAGTGTTCCTACCAGCAATTGGTGTCTGTTTTATTTGAAGGTGAAGAGGGTGCATCACAAGCCTGTCTCTTCAACGCAGGGAAGAAATTTCTAGGCTTCTCTCATAAGGTATCCTAGATATCAACAAATGGGCATTCCATGGCTTAAGGCTTTGGGGGTCAGAAGACTCCCTAATGGTGCAAGGCCAATCCCTCTTTACAAGGCTTCAGGGATACTAGCAGCGACCATATTCTTAAGCCTCTCCCCTTTGCCATACCGCTCCAGGGAAAGTCTCTGACCTGCTGTTTTTAGTGGTTTCTGCAGTTTTGACCACCTCTGGGTTTCAGGTCTGGGCCTGGGACTAGGAAGATGGGAGGAAAATTCGACATCATTCCTGCTCCATCCCCGTGTTCTAATATGGACACCATGCAGTAAATTAACCACAGGGACAAGAAGAGAAAATCCAGAAGCACCGGAAAGGAACGTGGACAAGACGCTGAATAATTAGAAAAGAAAAGGATGGCTTTCATATGGGGGAAGAACAGTACTTGAAGATGAGCAGTGCCCTAGGCTGCGGTAAGAAGAAAGTCGACAGCCAGACTTGGAAGTGGGCAAAATGGCTGACATCTTGAGCCAAGAAACAGAAGACCCCAGCCTCATTTGTCTGGAAGCTTGAGGATAATGCAGAGCCCTGGAAAGGAGTTGCATTGGTAGATGGGTACTGCTCTCAGGAGACAGTCTGTCTTCTGTCATAACCAGAACGAGTTCTGTGCTGTCTGTAACCCCTCAACTAAACCTGCGTTCTAGAGGGAAAATAGGTCTTCGTTCCAGGTGCTGCCAAAATAAAAGAGTATAAGAGAGGAGGGATTAGCTACCGCGTTGAGACTAGTTCCCTAGCAGGGCATCAGGATTTATACAGATGTGTGTGTAGGAGAATAGCATCTTTTAGAACAGAATCTTTTTTAGATCTTAAACTGTGCAGCAACAATACATGGGGTAGGAATGGGGTCATCAGAGTTGTAAATCAACCAGGGAAACAAACCTCTGGAAGACTTCATGTCACACAACAGTAGCTGTCCCCTCTCATGCCAAGAGGAGTCATGTATTATAAGTTTCACCCAATAACACCCTCAACAAGAGAAAAAACACACAACAACGAAATTAGGAGAGGGTCTGGCAACCAGATTCAAGACTCATGGGGGTTAAAGTCTCCAGATTAAATGAGTTGGAAATCCCACTTTGTCTACCATGCCAAACTTGAACTTGAAGCTCTGGGGATTCTCAACCCTCCTTAAGGGCATTTTTTTAAAGACAATGCATCCAACAAATACAAGTTACCCAGGGAGAGTCGGGATGCGGGGTCGCATTTTTGTTTGGTTGATTAAACTGCCCTTGTTTCTCATGTCTTTTGTGTGGAGAAAGGGCTCTCTTTTGTCAAGATCCTGGCTCTCTTCTTTGCCTCCTGAAACTCTGCTGGCCCAAAAGGGAAAGAAAACATTCATTGGGTGTGGGGGGGGGGGAAGGGGGTGGGATTAGGAATAAACAGTTAAGATGTTGAAGATGGGCACATTTGATGGTGAATGCTTTTTACTGCACCATAACTTGTATGAAAAGCCTTAAAAAAGAAAATCAACTTCAGAAATATAGACATGAATACTATAAAAATTATAACAGCACATTTCCAGTCAGCAACCAGACCATATCCAACACCTTGATCTTGTGTGGGGATCGTTGATGATCCAGCTGAAATCAGCACAGCTAACCAGTAGGCTGACATCCTTCCCAAGGGGCATTGGGGCAATCTGGCCAGTAAGAGCTTCACCCTACTAACTCAGCCAATCAATTCCTGAGGCAGGTGGGAGAGCTGACCCTGAGGTCATAAGAATGGGAGACCTGTCCCTGTCCCCCACTAGCTGCAACCCTCAGGAGAACAAGCCCTGCACCTCACCTGGGCTGCACAATAGAGCCAACCCTGTAGGCAGAGGTATGGGAAAGTTGGTCCCAAGGTCATGGGCATGGGAGGACTTCCCCATTGCTCATCTGTTGGGTGACGGTATGGCCTTCAGGGGAGAGTCACCCACCCTACCCCACCCCTGCCTATCAGTCTGAGGTGGGTAGAAGAGCTGGCCATGAGGTCATGGGAACAGGAGAGCTGTCCTTGCCCCTCATTGGCTGCAGCACTTGGGAGAGTGACCCCTACAGATCACCTGAAAATACAGTGGAGCTGGCCCTGGGGGTGTGGGCGTGGGAGAGCTGACCCTGGGATGTGGGGTCAGGAAGGCTGGCCCTACCCCTTGCTCATTGCTGCAGGGGATGAGCGAGTCAGGGTGTTGCTAGAGTACACCCTGATGGTGAAGGCAAGGGAAAGCTGACAGGCTGACCAGTCCTACAGTTGCCCTGGCCCAGAACCAGGGTTGCATGTAGGCCCACCCCAGCATCCACCCCATCTATGATTTGTTGGAACACAGGGTGGGGGTGGGGGTGGTTCTCTGGACCCAGGACTGTAAGATCTCCACTACACAGGGCAGCAACAGGATGCCCAGGAACAATCCCAGTGAGGGTCCAGCATCTATGGTGTAGCAGAGACCAGAGACCTTGAACCAGACCAATGATTCTTTGCCATGAACGCCTACATGTAAAAATGTATGGATAAAGGGGTTCACTGAGTGACTCCCCGTGTCACACTGCAGCTTCCATAATAAGATTTCCCCTTTCTCCTTTTGCCCCACTTTTTTCTCTTAAATATCATTTTGTTTTACTATGAGTGGGGAGAGGTGGGGTGATCAGAAGGCATAACGTGAAAGACAGAATAAATGAAAAGAAGTTAAAAAAATCTTTGTCGTTAAAGAGGATAAATCCCTCAGAAATATTCACCATCGTCTTTGTATTTATAGAAAATATTAAGCAACGCAAATTTTAACAACTGTTTCTTCAGTTAAATGGGAAGAATAACTATCATTAATTTCATGTGGTTCTATGCAGGAAAACAAATTCAAATACCTTCTGTTAGTAATTCATCGACAGCCATTACGATCTGAGGGGAAGTGAGGTAATGGGAGTCTGCGGAGGTGACAGAGGGAACTGTCTAGAGAAGTGGGCACTGCTAATAACATTAACTCGGGAAAAAATATGGCATTTGTTGAGCAAAGCTCCGTGAGCTTCCATGCTGTTTGCTCTACTCCAGAAGACAGATAGTTCCTGTTTCTGTTTCTGTTTGACACCGTGGAGGTCGCTACCTCCAACAAACAACCATTCCGGACTGTACATTCGAATGTATTTTCTTTTCTCTACCCTTGATTTCTTGAAATTTCCTATAACAGCCTAAAATAAGGAAACACTATTCCTTAGAATTCAACCACTGGAAATTCCACTTAGTAAAACATCGAAATGTGTAACTTTAAATGCAGTCATTGGATCTGAAATCACTAATAAATGCTCATGTGGACCATGCCAAACACCTTCAGGGATGCTATGCTGTACATAAAATGTTTTGGGTTGGGAGACTCTGTAATGTGGAGATTGGTTTCCAGTCCGGTTTTCTCAAAAATAAGTGTTTTCTTCAAAGAAAAGACTTCTATAACCTTTAAAGCTTTCAGTTTATCTTATGTCTAGTTTAAAAGTGTCAGAAATACTGTATCTCACAAATCTGAAATGCAATTCCTTTTTATTTATTATTTTTTATTTATGTGCGTTGGTGTTTGCCTGCAATGCATGTGTGAGGGTGTTGGGTGCCCTGGAACTGAAGTTACAAACAGGTGTGTGCTGCCATGTGGGAGCTGGGAATTGAACCTGGGGCGCTGGAGTAGCATTCAGTGCTCTTAACCATTGAGCCATCACTCCAGCCCTTTATTACAGTTCTTAACAGTTCACCATGGAAATCCCCAAAGATGTGAATTATTATGGAATTATTATAGATTCCTAGAACATGCCTTTCCATTAAATATATCAACTATAATTTACCCTCAGCTTCTTCAGAAAAAAAAAGACTTATGATCAGATGGGATTAGGATGGAAGTATCCAAAAATGTTAACCTATTTATAATATATGACCAGCAAAAAAAGATAGGAAAGGGGAACTGAGAATGTACCGTCAGAAAGAAAAATGACTAAAGGGAGATTTTGACAAATTTTCTAAGTTTCTGAATGTGATAATGTTTGTGATGTTTATGGACAGTGAACAGATTATGAAATCATGGTAGATCTGTGGAAAACCTAGGCTGTGGCACTGTAGGGTGCTGAAGAGACATCCATCTTTCTATTAGCGTGACCTGCTTTCGTAGCTGTTGTTCGTAGGCCTTCTCATTATGCATCATTTATTTGATGGTCATTTTAGAGTATATTCACTCAGAATAATGGATTTCATTATGAAATTTCATACATGTATATAATGTATTTTGAGCATACCCTTTCCATAGCTTTGAAAATGGTAAAATATCTTAAGTCAATATTAGAAGCATGAGGCTTTAAAAGCCTAAATATAGAAGCCTCTGAGAATTTCTCCAAGCCTGTACTTTCTTCATATTTTTTACTGTCTTTCCATATCTTTGTAGCTAAGAAGTTATGATCTGACCTAGGCCAGCCATTGAGGAAGGCAATGGATGTAAAGGTTGGTGAAATAATTATACTCTTAGCCCTCTCCTGCCAGATAGTCACTGTGGGCAGGAGCTGCTTCATCGTATCTGAGCCTGGAAAACCCACTGTTGGAGGTCCAAGCTCTCACTAATGTGTCTCAGAATGTCTTATTCTTCACCGTGCCTCCCAAGGTGTCTCAGAGTGTCCCTATTCCTCACTGTGTCTCCCAAGGTGTCTCAGAGTGTCCCTATTCCTCACTGTGTCTCCCAACGTGTCTCAGAGTGTCCCTATTCCTCACCGTGTCTCCCAAGGTGTCACAGAGTGTCCCTATTCCTCACTATGTCTCCCAAGGTATCTCAGAGTGTCCCCATTCCTCACTGTGTCTCCCAAGGTGTCTCAGAGTGTCCCTATTCCTCACTATGTCTCCCAAGGTATCTCAGAGTGTCCCCATTCCTCCCCGTGTCTCCTAAGGTGTCACAGAGTGTCCCTATTCCTCACTATGTCTCCCAAGGTATCTGAGTGTCCCCATTCCTCCCCGTGTCTCCCAAGGTGTCACAGAGTGTTCCTATTCCTCACTATGTCTCCCAAGGTGTCTCAGAGTATCCTATTCCTCACTGTGTCTCCCAAGGTGTAATAGAATCTCTCCTTTCCTAGATTTGTGACTCACACACTGATGAGACCACTAACATCAGCAGCTTTGAGCTGTGTTCCCTTTATTGTCCCTTCAGGGAATACAGGAAGTCAGAAGCTTTCCAAACATTTCAGGTAGAAGGCATATGTATCAAACAGCACAATTAGCACTTACTATGGGAAGAAATGGGAATTATCAAACTATTGTCTGCACTTATCGGAACATATCAAATATGGGCAAGGCACATTGCTAGATAAAAAAAATGCATCTATCTATGTTTCTGTTTTATTCTGGCTTCACTTCATGCTGTAAAAACAAAGAAATTCTCCCAACAACAAATTTAAAAATATAAATTAAAGTAAAACATTTGAACAAAATACAACACAAAGTAAATTAAGAAGCACATCCAGGGAAAAAGCAAGCACACCCAAGTGACTTTGAAGTCCTCTCCCATTGACGTGTGTCTCCAGTGGCAACCAGAGATATCCCCTGATCTTGAGGACCCACGTGACTGGAGCATCGTTAGATTTGATTTTCCAGATAATATAGGATAACCTTCCCATCTCATGATGTAGCGTCACACAGCCACTAAGTACTCTTTGCCATGTAAGACGGCATAGTCACTGGTGCCGAGAATCGGGATGTGGACACCTTTGGGGACTACTCTTCAGCCTATCCATGACCTTTGATGGCAAGAGATTAGAGATGGGATAAGCAAAAGGGATTCCAAGGGGAGATGCAAGCCAGGAGAGCAAATGCTTTATCTATGTCTAGTGTCAAATGGAAGAGTGACCAGAATCAGCAGGACCATCCCTAGTTGCAACTTCACACGCCCACTGGACCCAAGCCTTTTAGTCTCTCTGCAAGACACAGCCTAGGTAACCAGACTGAATCCTGAGGCCAGGGGGATGCCATGTGACATCTGCTCATATCTGTTCCTCATAGAGGAGTCCCATGCTTACCAAGAGTCATCTTAGTTCCTGCCAGACCTGTATTTGTCATTGTGACACATCATTTAATTAAATGACACATAAACAAGAATGACTATGAAAAACCTATTGAGCTGCTTCTATGAATATTAAGTTGAACTGTTTTTGGGAGTACTTATCAATTGTAAGGTTCTAAAAGTTTGTTGATCATTTAGGTATGGGCAGAACAAATGCCAAACACAAAATCTGGACATGGTCATACATACCTGTAACCACCCCAGTCTTGAGAAACAAAGACATGTGACCCCAGAGAGCTCATTAGCCAGCCCAGCTGGAATGCAGGCTTCAGGTTCTATGAGAGACACTGTCTCAAAAACTAAGGTGGAAAAGCGAGAAGACACCCAAAGCTCTCCTCTGATCTCTGCATGTGAATACTTTGAACACACTCACCACCTTGTACATACACCACACCCACCCCAACACACACACACACACACACACACACACACACACACACACACACGTTTCATAAGATATAAACAGGTCATTTTATATCTTCCTTCTTGTGGTGACCCTTCCAAAAAAACTGAATCATTAAACATGTCACAAAGAGAACTCTGTTGTATATTTTTAAAATAGAGCTGGGCTGGACATGTGGCTCAGTTGGTAGAGTTCTTGCCTAGAATGCACAAGGCCAAGCTTGATCCTAAGCACTCTATTTAATCTAGACATGGTAACACCTGCCTGGAACCCCAGCACTTTCTGGGTGAAGGCAAGAGGATCAGACATTTGAGGGACTTGGCAAGTTGGAGGCCAGTCTAAGCTACATGAGACCCTGCCCAAACAAACAAAAACAACCACAAAACTAAAACCAGACAGAAAAGGTCAAAGGCAGAGCTGGTATAATGGTAGGCACGAGGAAGTGGAAGAACACACCTTGGGCATGGGTTAGTCAACGGAGCCAACATGGAGAAGGGCCTCAAACGGCAGGTTGAGGAATCCAGGCATTGCCGTGGAGCAAGGAAAAGGTAAAGGCTTAGGCTATTGCTTCACTACTGACAGGAACTTCCTGAGCATGCCAAAGGATCCACTTAACAAGGCGAACAATCGAGACCATGCTTGGCGAAGTTACCTGGGAGATGGCAGTCTTGCTGGTTTCATGCTCAGATCTCCCAGCCATCCCTGCCCGAAGCAAAAGCTGCTGGCTTCTCACCCCCCAGCTGTCCTCCTCCTTCAGGCCCATACACACACTGCACAATAGGGTAGCACTATATGGCCATTATGCTCTTAAATGTGGTTGGTCTTAAACAAGATGCGCTGTAAGAATAAAATAAACCCCAACTCTAAAACTCTAAAGCCTATATGGGAGAAAAAAAGTTTTAAAATCTCTTATTTTACTGATGGTTTTACTGATAACGTGTTGACATGATACCAGTTAGCTTATATTGGTTTAAATAAAATGCATTGTTGTAATTAATTTTGTCTATTTCTTTTTAACTTGGTGTGTGTGTGTGTGTGTGTGTGTGTGTGTATGTGTGTGTGCGTGTGTGTCTACTGGCAACCACCACTGGGGCTCAGGTTCTATTGCTCTCGAGACAGTGAAGCTGTGGTCTGTACCTCCTTAACAAGAGGCAGAATGGCTGAAGCACATGAGATGCACCCACTCCCTGTCTACTCTTTCGGACTCACAGACATCTTACTGCTTTCCAGACTGAATGAGGCTTTTGCCACTTTCTTCTCTCCACCCTGGGATGGTGTCTGGTTTCCTTGTTTGTTTGTTTTTCCCCAGAGTATTTAAGGCTCAGCCTGCTGTGCTGTAGAGATCTGCTTTCTCTTGTGCATCCCACCTTTCCCCAAACCATGCTTCCTCCTGGCAAGACGTGTCTGCTCCTTCTAGAGAACAGAGACCCTGCAAAAGAATGGCAAGCAGGACTAGGGCCCCAATCCTAGGGAAGACTATACCAACTGAGTGGACAACTGAGCCACTATCAGGAGGCTCCTATTGATGACCCCAAAGGCCTGCAGAACACAGGCAGAGCCCCCACTGCCCAAGCATGCTCATGTAGATGATGCCACAACATGCAGAGCTGCAGGGCAGCTGCTCCAGAATAGTCACACCAATGACCCCACCGCCGTGCAGAACAGAGGCACAGCCTGATCATCCCAGACCCAGAGTCAGGACAATGACAAGCAAAGCACATGCACATCGCAACTGGCTGTCACCCACTACTTTAACTAAGCCTTCTCCCTGCCACTTACCATTCCAAAAAGGGGTGTTAGCAAGTAGAGACTTTTTCAAAGAACACACAACTAGGCGGTGAGGATCACAGGGTGGAGAAAGAAAGAAGCCACTGTGTGGCATAGAGGCTGCTTTCAGAACTGAGAGAGACTCCCTTGCAAATCACCCCACCCTCGGCTAACAAAGCTGAGACATCCTGATTTATTGCCCACCCAGGGAACTGGACAGTCTTTTTCTAAGACCCTGGAGGTCCGCCTTTGTGCTCACGTTGCCTATGGACGTGGCCAGGGAGACCAGCATTCTGACTCCTGTTTTAGAAACGGCGTTCACTCTGGGAGCCTACTTTTTTTTAACCTCTGTGGAAAACATTGAGGTACCTACAGGCACATGCACATGGACATCTGGGTACATGGACATGGTCATCACTGCCCTCGTGTGTGTGTGTGTGTGTGTGTGTGTGCGCGTGCGTGTGCGCATGCATGCATGCACAAGCTTGCATTGATCTGTGGGCACATAATTTCTCATCAAATACGATAGATACTTAGGAGTGTTACACCAAGAAAAGAAAATATGCAATTGGCTCCAAAAATAGCATCACTAAAATCAGACAGATAAACGTGTTTCAGCTTTTGTTTCTGATTTTTTTCAGTCCCCGAATCCACTTCATACTTCATCATGGCAGATCACAATTACGCCCTGCATTTTTGTCTTAAGGTGTTTGACATCTTCAAAAGAGAAATGGTCCCCTCGCTACTGTAAGACGATCAATGATCTTGCCACGGCAGCGTGGAACAAGGTCACGTTTAATATTCCTGCTTCTCAAGATGACCTCTACACAAGCACGTAGCCGAAAAAAAAAAAAAAAAAAAGCAAAGGAACAACAAAAATCTTTCTCAGCGATCCAAAGAGTGTAAGGTCAGGCCAGGTATGGACTCAGACAGGACTCTGTTAGCCGTGAGCTGCTGCCGTGTCTCCAAACTAGGGCTCATAACCCAGCCTGCCTTTCTCGCAGCTTTATAAAAAGTAACTGGGAACGGGCTTTGTAAGTAGAAATAAGGATGAGTATTACTATCGCTCCAGTTGTTACAGAGTGACTCACCCCCGAAGGAAGCAGCAGCGATGAGCACTGAGGACAAAAAGCCATTAGATCCTGACACCCACCTGGCCCGTGCTTCATTCACTAATTCGTGATGGAAGTTGAAGAGTCTTCCACGGGCTTCTCATTAGAATGGCTTTGGCTTCAAAGGAGGCCAGAGTTAAGATGTAACAAAGATTCTTAGTCTAATTTTTTTTTCTGAAGTCTGGGGTTTCAATCATCACCATTCCTTAAATTAGAATGATCTTCCAAAATAGATACATGCAAACATTTTTTTTTCTAATTTTTTTTCTCATGGAAAAGTATGCAGCCTGCTATGTAATGTCACACATTAAAATAACATTGGCATAGAATGGAGATAAAATCCTTTCTCTGGAAATAAGCATATGTTATTAAAATTATATATCATTTGTAGCCAACTACGAGAAAAGACTCCACACTGAAGTGTTTCAGTTCGGAATGGATTTGGATTATTGTGACATTGTGCGATAAATATAGGACTAAGAGGCAAGAGACTTGGGCTCAACTTCCAGACAGCCCACTGAAACTTGAGGACCTGAAGACAGTGTTGACTTCCAGGAGTCTTAATGTTCTCACGTATAAAATGGATTAACATCACGTGCCCCCTGCCTGCTTCACAGAATCCTTCTGAGACTGGAGTGAAAATAGCTCTTAAAGGTGCTTCACCAACCATGAAATGAGAGAGAAAAAGCCAATGAAATGCACTTTACAGTGAGGTGGTACGTGCCCTTAGTTCTAGCATCCTGGATGCAGAGGCAGGAGGATCGGGAGTTCAGTCAATCAATCTATTTAGAGTTTGAGGCCTGCCAGGGCTATAAGAGACCAAAACACACAGACCAAAAACTGTTATGAGAAATACACTTTACATATCAATTCTTAACGTTTGCCATGGTTCTTTATCATATGCATGGATTTTGTTTTTCAGATATTAATCATCTTTTTAAAAATAGAGTCTTACTCTATATCCTTAACCCTGGCTGTTCTGGAAGTCACTATGTAGAGTAGGTTAGCCTTGAACTCAGGGGAATGGCATTTATATATTTTAAAAGATATAAAAACGCCCTGTCTTACTGTTTTGAGCTATTACAGAGTATCTGAGAAGTCATTGGAATACAGAAAGAAATGTACCTTCTCATAGTTCTGTGATGGGAAGCCAAGCCCAAGGCAGAAGCTGCTGGTGATAGTGCTCTTACTGAATCATCACTTGGAAGGGAGGAATGGAAGGAAAGAGAGAGAGAGAGAGAGAGAGAGAGAGAGAGAGAGAGAGAGAGAGAGAGAGAGAGAGAGATCACCTTCGTATAATGATACTAACACAACTCATGAAGGCAGAGACCTCGTGTCCTAGTACTTCTTAATGATTCCATTTCACAATACATTGGTCATTAAATTTCAACACAAGCTTTAAAGTGGAAATACATTTAAATCGTAGTGTAACTCAAACAATGCACAGCTAACAGTGTAGTCTATGCTAAAAAAGAAAGAAACAGCATTTCTCTGTAATATTAGGAATAACATAGATGCCCAAAAAGAAACCCAAATCAGAATGAAAAGAAAATAATTTTTATTTGTAAATGAGATGATCTTACACAAAATTCTAAAGGAAAGACCTTAAAAATGCTGAGACTATAAATGAACCAATACAACAATGTTGCAAGGTACAAAAGGAGCATACAAAAATACTTGCATTAGTAACTTGTCTCAAAAAGAAATTAAGAAAACAGTCCCATCTGTAATAGCATCAGAAAGAACAAAATACTTTGGAATAAATAAAAAAGGCACAAAAATGGCACAGGGAAAACCACAAAATACTGATGGAACAAAGTAGGAAAGGCAGTGGGAATGCATTCTGTGCTTATGGATTGTAAGACAATATCCTTAAACTTCCCACACAGTGCACAGCAACTGAAAGATTCAACTCAAAGCCCATCATAACATTTTTTAAAAAGACATTTCAACAGTCAACTTCAGCATTCCTACATACCCACAAAGGACTCTAAATAACTGAAGTTATCTTGAGGAAGAAGAATGAAGCTGGAGATGTCACACTTCCTGACTTCAACATACACTAAAACCCTATCGACATGTAGATCAATGGGACAAGACAAAGTCCAGAATGGTCTGCTTATCTTCACAGGTGCATGGGTCCAGCACAAGGGGAAAGGACCGTTATTCCACGAAACAGTACTGAGAGAACTGGACATCCACACAGTGAAGAAAAACGAAACTGGACTCTTACCTCATACCATGTACAGAACTCAGCTCAAAATGAACTCAAGATGCAAATAAAAGGTTCCCAAACAGCCAGACTTCGAAAAGAGAACATTAGGGAGACTTCGTGGTATTGGTGCTGGCGATGGTTCTGTGAACGTAACACCAAAAGCACAGGCAACACGAGCCAAAACAAATCGGCGGGGCTACGCTGAACCAAAAGCCCTGGAAAGCAGACAAGCGCCAACTTGAAATGGCAAGGGGGAAAAGAGAGAGAAAGACTGTAAACCACACATCCACACGGGCTTCGTCTCCAAAACACACGAGGAATCCCTACAACTCAGCCGCAAACCAACAGATTACCCATTGGAATTAGCCCAAGGATGTGCACAGATAATTCTCCAGAGGAGACACAGACACGGCCGGCAAGTTTGGGAAACACTGCCCAGCATCATTCTACCAGCAGAGACGTGCAAACTAAGCTGAGGTGAGCCGTCCCTTTATAACAAGACTACGCACCTTAGTGAGACCTGCACAATCCCGCCACCGCACAATACTGCAAGAATGTAAAACTGTGCGGCCGTAAGAGAAATGGACTCACATTTGCTCAGATCCTGAAAGTAGGACTCCTATATGATCGGTTACCCCATTTCTGGGTACTTGTCCAAAAGAATTAAAATTGGAATCTTGAAAAGATATTCGCATTCATTTATCTGTCACAGAATTATTCTTGAGATGTGGAAGATGTGGAAGGAACCACCTAAACATCCAACGACAAATGACTGTCCAAAGAAATTCAGTGTATGTGCACAGCGCAATATTATTCAGCCTCAATAAAGTGATATTTACCTTACACGATAACATGGAGGATATTTTGCTGGAAAAAAAAATTCAGCACCAAAATGAAATGTAGTGTAATGTCCCTATTCACAGTATCTGAAAAAGCAGTGAGTGAGGTTGCCAGGAGGAAAGAGAAAAATGGTGGTTTTTCTGTCATAGCTTTCAGATTTTGTTGTACAGTATTATGTCTATACTTAACAGTGTTTGTTGTCCACTTAAAGTTAAGTTAAGGTTAACAGAATAATCAATATGTCTAGTTTTGTATAAACACACATACACATTCACACATAAACATTTTGTGGGGTAGCAAAGTCTTATTCACCTTTGTCCATGTCTTTAGCCTAAAAACCCTTCCTGAGCTATCTCAGACAATTAGGAGACCTTTGTAAATCCATAAAGCAATTAATTTCTACCTCAAAAAACAGCTTAAACCAAAAATAAAAAAGAAAAGGAAAAATAAAATTAAATATGCACACTGAAAAATTGAGCTTTTAATAACAGAGAAACAGTAAAAAAATAATCAAAAGTAAGATACAACTAAATCAAATAGAAGTGAGAGAGACTATATAAGCAAAATACAGATAAAATGAGCAGATAAACAATTGCATTAAAGTGAATTTCATGTAACAAATACATATTATTCATAAATAGAAGAAACTAAAAAACAAATAAAAATAATCTTAAAGAAGGCGGAGGAACTATTTGAGTCCATAGAAAAATTCTCTAACATGATCAGGAAATAGTATCAGGGTTAATGAATCACTCTGAGTATACAACAAAACAATAAAATGTTACATAAAATATGATCTAGGACCTAAAACCTGAAAAACAAGATACAAAATAAGCTACGGGTCCCTTCATTTGCTAATATGCCCAGAAAATGCTAAACAAAATTCAATGAGAGTTAAACTACTTGCTAGAAGATAATACATTGTGAGCAAGGGGATCTGCCACAGAAACTGGAGAAATATTCAATTTAATAAAAATTATCCAAACAATATGCCATATCAGTAATGCAAGCAATAAAGGCTGGATTTAAATAGATTACTCCATTGATTTAAAAAAAAAATCACCCGAATTTATCAGAAGTAAAAGATGGAGAGGTAGAAAAATGTTTCATTTTGACTTTTTAAAAATGTTATTGAATATTTTCTGTGTGGCATTTATTCAACTGAAAGGAAGATCCACTTAAAACTACCAACTAGCGTTCCACACACCTGAGGCAGCACCAGCCACACCCTCTTAAGTACAGATTTAAATACTGTTCTCATTCTTTACCAATGAATACTTTTCCTTCTCACAAATGCAGTGACACTTAGGGACATCTTACATAGTGTGGAACAAGAGAAAATGTTAGTTGTATACTTAAGGAAAAAAATCAGTGTCTCCTTATCATTTCTATTATTAAATGTACTCAGCAATTTTTCAAGAGTTTTAATCATGTGTATATGGCGGACAGGTATGTGCACAGGAGTAGGGGTGCCCACAGCAGCTGGAGCATTGGATCCTCTGGAGCTGAAGTCACAGGGGTTGTTAGCCACCTAACGTGGGTGCTGTGAACTGAACCAAGGGCCTCTGATACAGCGGTTCATGCTCCTAGTCACCAAGCCGTCTCTCCATCCTGTGCAGTCAGAAATTTAAGTACAAGCTATTCATGGTACTGGTAACCAAAAATTTTTTAAAAAAGGCTTTAACAAGACCAAAAAAAAAAGTATTATATTATATAAAAAATAGTTTCAGGATGAAAGAGAAAAATAGCATAACAATGGGATGGCTTCGCAGGTTGGTCTAAAAATTAATAAACTCAGAAAACAATCTCAACTATTTTGTATACAACTTGAAAAGACTTTTATTTGTAGATTCCTGTGAGATGGAATTCCTTTTTGAACTGGAATCAAATCAGCAAACCCCGCTGCGGTTCCTTTCAGCAGTGCAGTAAGATTACCAAGATAGAGAAGTCCCCAGATGCAAAGCAGCTCTGAGAGCCCAGACACTGAGATGCACAGGCAAGCTGCTTGTCAGTCTGAAGGGAGCTGGTGTGTGTGTGTGTGTGTGTGTGTGTGTGTGTGTGTGTATGGATTAGGACCGACCAGATTGTTGAGTAGACATCCTTCTCAAGTCGCGCCATATTCCTTCTTCGTGACTTTTCATTCACCCTTCTTTTTTATGTCTTCAGAGAAGGCGCCTCTAGAAAGATACTTAAAAGGGGGGGGAAGGGGAGCATTTCAATACCAGAGAACGACCCAAGGTGTACCATTCTGCTGGCATGGGAAGTCTTCTCAGTAAAGAACTGCAAACAGATTCATATTATGACAAGTCTGGGGCAGCAGCTGAGTGGTCACTGGGAAGAGAGCTAGAGCTTGTCATCACTCCACGAGGTCAGGACATCAGGAAACCCGGAGGAGAAGTCGGAATCGAACACCTCTAGGGAGCAGATCTACACTGGGTGCATGTTGGACCAACAATAAGAACTGGGCTCATTTTTGCATACAAGAAATTGTAGGTCTAAGAAAGGTCTTGACATAGAAAACAGAAGGGGAAGAATGTGTTCAGTTTCAGTTTTATAAGTCCTCTGCATGAATAAGTGTCTCAGTTTAAAGTAAGTAAATCAAACACACACAGAGAGAGACATACATACATACACACACATACATACACACACACAGACACACACATACATATACACACAGACACAAACACACACATACATACACACACTTATACACACATACACACACGTATACAGATATACATACACACACAGACACACATACATACATACAAACACACAGACACACACACAGACGCACACATTCATACACACACATACATACAAACACACACACACACACATACACTATTAAAGTAACTGAAGAAAAGAGAAAGTGTTTCAACTTAAAAATTAAAAGAAACAACTTTTGGACTTACTCTGTGATGGTACATGATACTATTATTTTTTTCTGTAATAGTTCTGTTTAGATGCAAAACCAAGGTTTCTAAGAAAGAGGCCACAGAGACATTTTTTAAAAAGCTGAAATCTGAGATGCAACAAAATTACAGAAATTATGCTTCCATGTAGGCAGAGTATCGTGATGTAGCATTTGAGAAGTGGAGGCTGAAGCATCAGGGGCTCAAGGCCATCCTCAGCTACGTGGAGAGTTTGAAGCCAGTCTGGGCTACATGAGACCCTGTGTGAAAATAAAAATCTCCCACAACTCTCATAGAAACAAACCAAACTTTCAAGGAACAGATAGTCTTATATAACTGGCTTTAAGAAAAGAAAATGAGATGAGGCTATCTAAATCATTTTCCAAAGCTAACATAATCTGATTTCACCAACTGAGGAAGAGAAAAAGAAAGTAAAACCTTTGGCTGGGAAAGTCTGCAAAGAAAGATGCAGACCTCCTCAAATGAAATATTAACTTACTGGATTTAAAAGGATATTCATCTAAAAATTAAACATCATGATGGCATAAATGTCCCTCCAGGATTTCAAAAGAAATCTTTCATTGTAGTTACCCAGTAAGTAATTTTTTTAAAAAATCATGCCCGTCTTTCAATGGGTTTTGTAAAAGCATTTGTAAGAAATTTACGTTCAAGAACAAAGTAAAGACCTCTACAAATTTATCTTCATAAAACCAATAAGAATGTCAGGGGGAGGAAGTCATAGACAACCCTTCCCGAACTCTAGAGAGTAACTGGCTTCTTGTTTATTTCACCTTTAAAAAAATGTGTATGGACATTTTGCCTGTATGTTTTGTTTATACACCACATATGTGCCTGGTGCCCATAGAGGACAGAAGAGGGCATCGGATCCCCAAGAACTGGAGTTAAAGATGGTTGCCAGCCACTTTGTGGGTGCTGGGAATCAAACCTGAGTCCTCTGTAAGAGTATTCAGAATTCTAAACCACTGAACTAGTTCTCTGACCCCAGTCTTAACTTTTAAAACAATTTTCCTAGTGTCTGCTCATTGCAAGAGTTGATGGAGCTCATAAAGACACTTTCATTGCTGGGCAGTGGTGGCACACGCCTTTCAAGCCAGCACTCAGGAAACAGAGACAGGTGGATCTCTGTGAGTTCAAGATCAGCCTGTTCTCCAGAGTGAGTTCCAGCCAGAACAACACAGAGAAACCCTGTCTTGAAAAACAAAAACAAACAAACAAACAAAAAAACCCCAAAGACTTTAAGTATATCACATTCCTTGGCCATACATATTTACAATATATTGATATTTCATACTATGTTATATTACATATCCAGAAAGCATACACTATATATATATATTTGCACACATACATCCACAAATACATATGTATGAATATATCCAGAAAACACGAACCATATATGCTCATATATATCCATGTATCTGTCCAGAAAGCATGCTCCATGGCTATGGGCCTGACAGTGACTAACTCCTGAAGCACTCCTAAAAACTGGCGCCCCGTTCTGTCACCAGCCAGAGAGAGCTGCATCTGCCGTACTTCCAAAGAAAACATCTGCTGTGATGTTCTAGTCAGAAGTCCTCGGGCTTCTGGGGACAGGACCCTCCCTTAGGCTGCTGTTTGAGCTTGCTCCTTGCTTTGCGGACTCCCTCTAGAGACAAGAGCAGTGGTTCTCAACCTTCCTCACGTGGTGACCCTTTAATACAGTTCCTCATGCTGCGGTGACCCTCCAACCATAAGATTATGTTATTGCTACTTCATAACTGAAATTTTGCTACCGCTATGAATTGTAATGTAAATATCTGATATACAGGATATCTGTTATGTGACCCCCCCACCACCACAACAAAGGGTTGTAACCCACAGGTTGAGAACCACTGGTCTACTTTGAACCCTTGATGTCACCTGATATTCATTGTGCCCATGGCTTTAGTGTTTCAACAAAACTTCACTTCCTGCCCTGCCACATTGGATGCTGTTACAAAACTCCTGTAACCACCTGCTTTCTGGCAAGACTGTATCATTAGCAACTAGACAGTCTCCTAAAGGGAGGCCATGTAGGGATTGTTAGTGCCTAAAGCGAGCTGGCAGCCTACATTTACTGAAGTTGGCTAGGTTTCTATATGTCCACTACTTAACACCCTGTTAGAGCGAAGCCTAAACTCTTCAGGCTGGCGTCAAGGTTCTTCCTGTGTGGCTCCTAATCTGCCTCCAGAATCTTCAATCCATGTTGCGCTTATCCTCCACCCAGTCACACCTCTGTCTCTTCCTTCTAGCCGGCCCCTCTTTTTAAACCATTCCTCCCTGCCATCTCCCTATCCCGTACTGCACACGCCTGGAAATTATCTTCACATCCCATAAGACCGCTTTCATATCATTGTTTCTTCTGCAGCTTTCCCCAGCTCTGTAGTTGCTTCTCCAGCCTCCTTGCTGGCTGTGTGCATCATTCATCCTCCGCGTTCCCGCCCTGTTTATGGGCCTGCCTTCCTCTTCAGATTGAGAGTGTTTCCAGGTCAGGTGATGGAATAAGCTCTCGCATCCTTGGTGACTGGTGCCCAGTGACTATTCAGTACATTTTCAAAAAAAATGATGATTCCAATAAACAGATCCTACCAGAGAAGCTGCCACACATCAAGTTTGGAGGGATTCTGTGTACCCGAATAAACGGTAAGTAAACTAAACCCATTTTTAGAATGTGTATTTCCATCTTTGTTTTCCAAAATGTTGCTCCATGCAAACTTTGTTGCCAGATAACAATCTCCACTCTCTTTCTGTGCTCAAAGGCAAGCACAGTCTGAACACCCTCCTGGGACTCTCTTTCAGCCCACAGAGAGCGATGGTGGAAAGAATGTTTGGGTCCTTTTACGATAACCAGAACCATACCCCTAATTTATCATCTCCTGTTTTTATACACCACAAAATCAATTAACCATAGAGTCCCAGGGCCAGAATTAGCAGAGGTCTTTTTGAACCAGACATTGTACCAAGGGGATAACTGAGGCCTGAAGAAGTGAAACTCCACCCCCAAGACTACCACCTTGGGAATCAGGAACACAACTCCCAAGTCTGTTGCTTACCATCTCACTAAACATTTTCACAGAGATGTAGATGAGTTCTCCCACACACACACACAAGCCTTTAAACACTGATTCACTTTGACTATGAGTAACCATCAGTAAACACAAACAGTTTTGGATACCAATCTGCAAAACAGCCGACCACACACGATAACCGATACACCCTTGTTGCTGCTGGAACAAAACTGAGTGGTGCATGGACCCAATGTCCTCCAGAATCGGTCGGTTCCTGAGCTTTGTTTCTGTTGTACGTGTGTTTGTACATGATGGCTTCTTCCCTGATTCTTATTAGTGTCATTAAAAAAAAGGAACTTGAAAATCTGGAGGCTTCTATTGTTGTGCACACGTGACTGTTGTCTAAGTGATATTGAAATTGTTCAGACGGTGAGTGGAAGGCAAGTGTGCCTGTACCTATTGCATTACGTAGGGAAACCAACGTAGGCTGCTTTGCGTGTCACCAAATGCCCCACATGTGACATACAGAGAGAGTGACATAATCCAAATATTCGACAAAAGCAGCCCACAGTAACAAATGCATCATTTCTGAAGAGGAAGAGAGAGCAGATGGCGCAGCAAACAATTGTAGAACAGCCAGCTTCCCCCTCCAAAACACCTCCAAAACCAAATTGCCTCCCAGTGTCTCAGGCCCCAGGGAAACTTGGAGACAGAGAACTCAAGGACCGCATTAGCGGCAGCGTTGGGAGGAGCCCTCAGCCGTGGTGCCCTGGGCTTCAGCCCAAAAGGACCTGAGCTCACTGCAAGGTTCTTTCTTCCCTTCTATGTCACCTGAAGCAAGCTACAGAATTTCCTTATCCACAACATAGAATTAACACCACTCTGGAACGCAAGCTATCAGACCCACACTGCTTAAGGACCTGAGAAGAATAAATGTGAAGTCTATTAAAAATACAGGCTAGTGAAAATTAACAGAAGCCAACCTAAAGGGCGTAGCATTTATCCCGTGTCGGGCTGGGAGAGGGCTAGCTATGGCTGGTCGCAGCTTCACAGATCCTTGCTCGCTTTCTGCGGGGTTGGGTTGTCTCCGTTTTAAAAGCTGCCATGATTCTACTCTCATCACAAGGGCGGGGATGCGCCTGTTTCATTCATTCCTCATCCAAGAACGCTAACAGCTATGAGCCGCACGCTAGCGAAGCGACAAAAGATTTGATTCGATTGCCTTGCTACTATTTTAAAAGATCGTTCTCGCCTTTTCCTTTTGTTGCTATTGCTGAAAGGGCAAGCATGGTGGAAAACAAAATAAATATATCGAGAAAGGCTAGAGAGACTATTTCTGTATGATTTGTGCATCAGCCTGAGAAATAATGGCTCACAGTCATTTTCAAACCCATGATTCTTTGGATGTTGACTCATTTAATCCGCATACTGGCCTTATTAAGTAAGAATTAGTTCTGATTCTTATAAAGCTTGAACACAAATCCAAGTTGAAGGAGCTCCTCACTGTGCCAAGTTGGCTCATTAAGGTGGAAAGAGCGAGGTATCCTCTGGCAAGATAAATCATAATTAATTTCTAATACTGTAAAGTGAATTGCTGGAGCGGTGAACATCCAAGAATCAACTGTCCTCAGACTCCATTAGTGATAGAAAAGCACCTAAAACAAGCATTATAAAAGCCATGATGACAAGCTAAGCAGTTTCAACCATCCCTTTTGCTAGTTTTAATTACATATAATATATTTATTTTATTGTTTATTTACTGACATCCTGCTAATAATAGCAGACTCTCCCAAAAGCAGAGACTAGACCAAAAGAGTAGAACACTAATCGATGGATCAATAAAGTACTCTATTCTGCTTTCATAAATAGACATTTGGATGGCAATCCTTTGCTTTGAGGTAACTAAAATAGATTAACTAGATCTTTAATAGATGTATATAATAAGAACCACAGACAATATGCCCGAAGAGCATCATTATTTTATTCAGGCAGATGGTAAAGATGGAGGGGAAATGGGGAATGAACACTCTCGGAATAGCTGCTCCTTGTATGTATATAGGGCCCCATGTTATGCCCTATATATAGTTTAACTCTGAAGTGTCATGAAAACCCCAGGTACCGTCTTACAGAGGAGGAAATAACCTTAGGAAATTTAACTTGAAGCCCATTCCACGAGAGGGTGCCCATGTCTGACACTGTTGGATGGCCAGGAACTAGAGACTGCATAGCCCAGAGGCATAGGGTAGAACCAAGCACAATAGGTCAAAAAAAAAAAAACCAATAAAATGATTCCTAATGATATTCAGCTGTACTCATAGATCAGTGCCTTGTCCAGTCGTCATCAGAGAGGCTTCCTCTGGTGGCCGGTGGGAATGGATGTAGAGATACACAGCCAGACATAATGCAGAGAGAGTCTAAATTGGAGGTCTCCATTGGGTCCCTCCCCTAGGGGATTAGGGAATCCCACAGAAGCGGAGGAGGGCAGACTATAGGAATCAAGAGGAAGGAAGGCTCCAGGAGAGCATGGCCATTGAATCAACTAAGCAGGGCTCACATGGGCTCACAGAGGATGAAGCAGCGAGCACCTGCATGGGTCTGTACCAGGTCCCCTGTGTATATGCTATGGCTGTGAGCTTGGTGTTTCTGTGGAACTCCCAATAGTGGGAGTGGGTGTGTCTCTGACTCTTTTGCCTGCTCTTGGGACTCCTTTCCTCCTACTGGGTTTCCTTGTCCAGCCTTGAAATGAGGGTTTTTGCCTTGCCTTGTTATATCATTGTTTTTCTTGTTTGGGTGTCATTCCTTAGAGGCCTGCTCTTTTCTGAATGGAAACAGAGCAGTGGTGGACCTGGGAGAGAGGAGAGGTGGGGGAAGCTTGGAGGAGTGGAGGGAAGGGAAACCGTGGTCAGGATGTATTGTGTGAGAGAAGAGTCTATTTTTAATTGAAAAAATATTCCAAACCAACCCCCAACTCTACCCTGTGCTCCACTGCTTCCCATCACTTAGAAATGCTCTGATAGGGAAGGGCTAGCACCTGGCATCCTGAAGAGTGTCTAGAGAGAGCTGTGATTCGGGCTGGGTATTCTAGCAGGGTCACTGACCCCTTGGCCTATGCAGAGTCAACGTGAGAATAGTGGGGGCAAGAAAGGAATCTTTGAAAAGTAAAGTTGGGAAAGAGAGAGAGAGAGAGAGAGAGAGAGAGAGAGAGAGAGAGAGAGAGAGAGAGAGAGAGGGAGGGAGGGAGGGAGGGAGGGGAAGGGCAGGAGGGGGAGAGAGAGAGAGAGAGATGAAGAAGAAAATGCAGGGGACAAGCTATGACTTTCAAAGCCACTCTTCATTGTCCAACCTTCTTCACCATGTCATAACTCCTAAAATCCCCATGATCAATATCCCATTAGGTTATGAACTCGTCAGTGAAGTTCGCTGATAAAGCCAGAGCCTTCCATGTTTAATGACATCACCCCCAACCCCGCAAAGCCTCACCACTGAACATGGTTAGGTTGGGAACCAGATTTCAACGTGTACTCTTTAGGGAGACAATGCAAATGCAAATCATATCTAGGTATTGAAACAAATATCTACTGCGTGGAATAGTAACATCAGTGTACTGCCATTCCTTTGAGGCCCTGGACCAATATTTGTCATTTCAGAAAGCTTCAAGGTAACCCTTACTACACAGTATGTTTCGAGGGGGAAGGAATGTGTAACTGTATCTCTCCTTCCTTCCTTTGATGGTAGCCTTTAAAAATGGTGTCTACCATAGCTTTTCTTCCACAGGAAGCAATTGTGCCAATACATGCTATATTCATAAGATCTTCAAAAGACAGGGTGTGTTCCATTGGGGTTGATCATACTTCTATCACTGCCTCTAGGGTTTAGTCTTGCATATAAGGTCATCTCAAAAAGTTATAGTTTGTAAATAAAGTTGATTCAACTAAGGAAGCAGGAAAATGCTAACTGGGGAAATGGCTACTGAGTTGATATTTGAGCTTTCCCTTGCATTTAATATTTTTATATACTCATAGGGTACACTGTGATATTTCAATGCATGGACACAATGCATACAGATAAAATCAGGGTAATTAGCATTTCCATCTTCTCGTGTTTATTCTGAAGCCTCCAAGCTCCTGTCTTCTGGCTTTTCATTAAATATGTAATGTGTTATTGTGAACTGTGATCACCCTGCTGTGCTATAGACTTGTTCCTTCTATTGAATAGTATTTCTGTACCCAGTGTCCAATCTCCCTCTAGGATAAGGAGTTCTCTCTATAGTCACCATTCTTTCCAGCCTCTAGTAATCTATTTTGAGATGGGTTATTTTAGCTTCCACATATGAGAGAGAACATGTGGTATGTGTCGTTCTGCGCCTGGCTTATTTTACTTAACACAATTTTCTCCAGTCCCATTCATTTGGCTACAAATGAAAGGATTCTGGTCTTTTTATGACTGCACAATAGCCCATTGTGTATATATACACAACAGACTCTTGTCCATTCATCCACTGTCAGGCATTTAAGTTGATGCCATGCCTTGGCTATTGTGAATGGCACCACAATACACTTCAGAGTGCAGGTATCCCTTTGATACAACGGCTTCATTTCTTATAACTATATGCCCAGTGTGAGATAGCTGGATCATATGCCACATCCACCATACCATTCCTCATAACGGTTATGCTAATTTATAATCCACCAAGTTCCCACTTATTCACACCTCCCGATCTCCCAACTCAAATTTTCTTCTGCCTTTACCCCTCCTTTCTCTCTCACACAGAATGAAACTCTGTGTGTGTGTGTGTGTGTGTGAATTTGTGTCTATACACATGTATCTAGCTAAATGGGTATATACATTTCAGCATTAGAAAAGTCTCATAGCCATTATCAATACATAAATCAGAAACTATAATGGGATCTCACTCCTTATTTGCTTTCCCAACAAGTCATCAAAATAGAATCATTTTAATCACAGGGAGTAAGATGTTCAGGAAAAGGAAAATAGCATCATGGCCTCATTTGTTGTGTAACCCAGGAAATACTGTCCTTACTTCCAAAGCAGAAGAACATGAAGAGCGACAGCCACAGGGAAGTGCCTAGGAAGGCGATGGGTTACAAAGGTGAAAGCAATCATTAAGGGATCTGATTTTCATGCCAAAGGTGAATTAAAATAATAGAACCTTGTAAGTCATAGAAAGTCATTGCGTTTTCTCTGAGGGAGCTGGAAAATGGTGTTTGAGAATGAAGACAGCATTCTATAATCTTCTTTTAAAATATACTATATAGGAACTATATTGTCCTATTAATTTGTATCAGAGTCAGACATTTCTTCTAACACCCTTTAAGTAAGGAGCAATAGAAGCACAATAAAAAGTAATAGGATAAACGGGGTTAAGATCTAAATGATGAGCCTGTGTCTTCTCCCGAGGTGGGGGGGGGGGGCTCCCACCTAGCTCTCAGGGGTCTTTTTTGAGCTATCTCTTATCACAATGCTTCACAATCCTCTGCTGGTTTTAATCCCTTCTCTCCATCATCCTAACCAGCTCCAGCCCACATCAAGTGACCAGAACACAATCAAAAGAGAGCTTCAGAAGAACATCTGTCATGCTAATTGAGCCTCGGGGGTCTTACCTAACCTCAGGCTTGTTATTTCCCAGCCCTCTGTGATATCACTGCCATGATTCATTCCCTGAGCACCTCAAAGTGTCCAAGTGCTCTGAACTTTCTCTGTTACCTAAGCACCCTGAGATCTCCGCGTGTCTTTAGACATGGAACCCAGAGATCCAGTCCACAACAAATATTTATTGAGTATCTCTTTTGGCCCAGGCACCATGCTTGAAATTTGAGATAGAGCGATGGAGATGAAAGGAACAGTCTTTGTCTTTGGGGAGCTTTCCCTTTTCTCTGTTGCAGAAAACAGAGAACAAAACAAATCAACTAGATGAGATGGTGATGTGCATTGTGGAGTGAAGGGAAGAGCAGGGTAGGTACCACCTTGAAAGCGGGGAGGGGATCCTATGACCAGGAAGTCCTCAGTATAAAAGAGCAGCTTCGGGAAGGAAGCAAGGAAAGAATGGACCACAGCAGGGCAGGAGCATTCCAGGCAGTGTCCCTGAGGCAGGAACATTCCAGGCGGTGTCCCTGAGGCAGGAACATGCTTCTCAGTAGAGAAATCAGGCGGTGTGCCTGGAATGGGAAACTGGGAGGCAGTAGATGATGTCAGAAAGTCATTCAGAAGCGAGGCCATGGGACTTTGCATAATTTTGTCTGAGGGACACGGAACCCATCGGTGCTAATGAGAGCAACAGCAGCACATGACTGGGATTGGGGAGAATAACTTCAGAGGGCAAAAATAGAAGCAAGAAGCAAACCAGGAGCCTGGAAGAATTCAAAAGCCTGTGACTTGGCCCGAGAGAGCAGCTGTGTGGGTGGCCAGAAGTGAGCAGACTGTGTCAAGCTTGAAGGTGCAGCCTCTGGCCTGGGAACAGTTTTTGTGGGGGTGAGGGGTGAGAAAAAGAGAGTGATCAAGGAGATCATCAAACTGAAAGAACAGGGCATCAAGGAAGGATTAAAGGAAGACCCAGTCCATAAAACAAGCTACATGCACCCAAGTGAGCCTTTAGAGGACTCCTCCAGAATTCCGACAAGCCATTTGTAATTAATTTCAAGACTAGGCATACTGTGGTGACTAATTAAGAACAGAGAAATGTGGCTATCAGTTGGCAGAAATTAAATGTATGTTTAAGAAAGTATCCAATGAGAGTAACACCGCAAGTAAGCCAATGGTATGACTCTTTAAGTATGTGGGATATGTAGACTGCCCTAGGATATGAGACAGGTGCATTGGCTTCCCAAGAATTTAGAAAAGGTTGTGAAACTGGCTTTGGAGTATAGTGCTTGGGGCACAAGCATCAAGACCTGAGTTCAAATCCCCAGCACATATGCAAAAGTTGAGCAAACTCGTACATACCTATAGCCCCAAAGCTAAGAAGACAGAGACATATAGACCCTGGGGACTTGCTGGGCAGGTAATCTATCTGAAATGATGAATTTCAGGTTCACTGAGAGGCTCTTATCAAAAAATGAGGTGGAGGGTCTCACTCCTTCCTGAGGCCTAACACTAAATCAATGGTGGATAGGAGAGACATTTTCTCCAGTCGGGTAGGCATTACTAAGGTGGCCACAATCCTGTAAACAAACTCTGTCTCACTCATACTCTTGTGAATGACCCTAATAAAACTCATTGGGTCACCCAAAGAAGGACATGGAAAAAGAAGTTGGAAAGAGTGATGTGGGAAGTCCTTCTGTATATGTGCAACCACCAAAGGAGAAAGTCACAAGCTGCCAGTCGTGCCTTGCAGGCAAACCACAAACCTCTAATATAAAATAATAGAACGTGGGTTAATTTAAGATGTAAGAACTAGCTAGAAATACACTTAAGCTATTGGCCAAACAATATTGCAATTAATATGTTTTTTTGTATGATTATTTCAGGTCTGGGCAGCCGGGAAATGAGCAAACAGTCCCCGCCTACAGGAGAGAAAGGGCACTATATGAAATTCTCGAAACAAATAAAATTTATAATAAAAGTAAAAATTTAAAAAACATCTCACCTATGAAATGCAGACACAGGTAGAGCCAGGGTGGACAGTCTTCCCTAATGTTCTCTTTCCTTCTGATAGCTAGATATCCCTCTGGTCCCTGTTCCAGCTTGAACATGGGACCTCAGAATTTTTTCTCATTCAAGCCCGAGGAGTATGAAGAAAGAAGCTGGGAACAAAGCAATGAGGGCCCACTTGTCCTAGTCCCTCGTCTATAATCTACAGATTCTTCAGAAACTTATCCTCAGGCTGAAGCCTCTCCTTGGTCAGCCTTTGAAAGAACCTCCTTTCCCCATTCCCATTCCCCTGCCTCAGTCTCAAATTCAGAAATTAAGGCACAGTAGAACCTGAATAAAGATCTCACCTGAGACTCCCAGTGACCCTAAGAGTGCATGCACAAAACACACACACACACACACACACACACACCATGTGCACTTACAAAACTGAGAAGAGCCCCCACTTTTAGGTGTGAGGTCTTACTCCTTTTGAGAAACATGAAAAAAAGTGGTTGTTTAAATTCTGTGTGACTGTTTAAAAACCAGCTGTGAGGAATACTGGGTAGTCACATGCACACAACTGGGAACACTGCAATGCTATACCTACCATAATTTAGATCTCCATCCCCAAGCAGTCCCTCCAAATGGCAGCTGTGATCTGGAGCCTTGGACATTAGAGACCATTAGGAAAAGCAGCGTGATTCATCATCTTCTGCTTGTGTTATTTTCACTTAGTCATCTGGGGGCAGATCTTCTGAGACACTAACAATAGTCTGAGAGGCCATTGATTTTCTTCCTTTAATAATTTGTGGATTTTTTAACTGTTAAATTTCTGCCATCTCAAAGCTGCAGAAAATCTTAAGAGTCCTAAAGGAACTTGGAGGTGACCTAGAACACTCTTTCATCCCTACCCAAGTGTCCCCTGCACGATCCCTGCTGTCCCTCCAGACCCTCCTCGAGTTCTTTCAGCTTGTGCTGAGAAGTATACCAGTAATGAGGAAGGCTTTTTTGCTTTGTCAAATAGCCTAACCATTAGAATACCTTTCCCCTTGACATATCCCTACCCAATTAATCACTCAGTCTTTTCACACCTCCCTGATTCATTCAGAGGGGCTCACAGTTTCTCCAAGTTTCCTGAACCCTCAGCATCCCAGAGAGCATCCTTTGAATGGGTATCTCTTTTGGAATAGGTCACAACAGTTCACTACAGTTAGGACCTGGCCAGGGCAGAGTACGACAGTGCCGTGCTAAAGGTGCAGCCTGAGCTTTCCTAGAAACGGTGTCGCCCTACTGTCCCAGCTGGATGTGCGGACATGAGCTTAACTGCTGAGCCTTCTCTCCACCCCCTCCTTTTTAAACAATCTCACTTGCTGTCTAGGGCATCCCAGGTTTTGTCACTTGGGAACTTTTTCTCAACACAGAGGCACTGTATTGTGTACGCAGGCCTTCTAAATGTTGCCTTGTATGCATTAACTCAAAACAATAGGTATCAAGATCTAGTTAATACGTACTGTCCCTCTCAAATTCTCATTCTAAAAGAGAATGTGAGTGTCACGCTGATGCTGACCCTGAGTAACGAGCAACATAATAGAGTTCTGTAGTCTATCAGCTTTGTAACCAAGGACCAGTTGTCAGGCAAGATCTTCATGGTGAAAAATCTTCCCCTGACTAGCAGAGTCGCAAATTTTCATATCGTTTGCAAGATTTTCAACCCCCAATTGCCCGTAGGGTTGCTTCACCCCATAATGCTTCGGTCCATGTCTCGAAGCTCATTATTGCACTTCGCACAGGAAGGACTGAGCAGATGGTGCACTACATGACACGTGTCCTCATTACAGGGACCCGGAAGAAGAATCTCTCCGCTCTAGGTACTGTTTGCTTCCTTAAAGACACTTTTATTTATGTTTTCTCTTTGCTTATGCCAGCAGGAGCCCACAGGGAAATCCGCAGACCACCAGAGGATGGAATAACAGTACATTGTGGCATATGTTTAATAGACCAACCCCACGCTTTGAGTTTCCTTTTCTTTTTCCCAGCCTTAATTTCCCTTTACCTTAGCCTCTTCACTCTCTTATGCCTTATCTTACTGAATTTTATGCACTATTAAAGGCACCAAAAATCTTTTAAAAGGAAAGATTAAAATGGAAGGTGAATGGAAGGGGCTGGAGAGATGGCTCAGGAGTTAAGATCCTGTCCTGCTCTTACAGATGACTGAGTTAGAGTCCCGGCTTGTGTGAGTTTGAATGACAGCTGCCTCCCATAGGTTTGGGTATTTGAACACTGGTCTCTGGTTGTGGGGATATCTGGAGAAGTTCAGGAGGTGTAGTCTTGCTAAAGGTAATATATCACTAGGAGAAGGTTTTGAGACTTTGTTATCTCACCCCAGGTCCCCTTTCCTTTTTTTCTTGCTTGTGTTTGGAACTGCAAACCCAAGTAAACTCTTCCTTAAGTTGTGTTTGGTTGTGCTGTTTTATCCCAGAGCAGAAAAGTAGCAAATGTGCGACATCCAGATCAGGGTGCTCAACGGCTGTCCATAACACCAGTTCCAGGAGGCCCAACACTGGCTGGCCTCCAGGGGCACCTGCACTTCTGTGTTCATACCCACACACAGACACACAGACACATAACTAACAATAAAAACAAATAGAAGAGAGTAAGTAATCTAGATCACATTTTCTAAGATGTGGTCTGCAAAGATCATGTGAGAATTTTTGACGCATGCTTTGCTATGTCAAACATGCAGATCCTCTACTGTAACATGAGCCATGGGACTTAGACATTTTCAAAGAAAAAAGAATTTCTTTAGTCCTAGGTATGTGAATTGAGAGAAGTAGCATAATACAGGCATTTACACTTACTTCTATGTGATTGGAAAATGATAGTCATAAACGATAGTTTATGAAGGCTGCAGTAACCCTGGTCTTTTAACACAAAAAAAAACCTTTAAGCTAAGAAGACTTACATCAAGAACTGAGTGTCCCCGTCTGCTCCTGGCAGCACCAATCTACTTCATAAAAGGATGATGGGCATCAAAGAACCTCTTATGAAGTTTGCTTTCATCATGCCAAAGCTAGCTAGAAACTGTCCTTGCCTCAACTGATGACAGTATACCTTCCAAACTGGACATGCAGGACACACAAAAAAGCAACTGCCAAACTTTGACAAGACAAGGTAGAACAGTCCTTCAAAATTCCTGCTTCATAGAAAAGTCTGCCAGATATTCTTGGCCTGTGGGCTAAAGATGTATGCCCCAATATTGCAGAGGAACTTTGGGTGAGTGTCCAGGCAGTCAGATGTCTTTGTCGGTTCCATAGTTTTGGAAGTGGCTTTCACCACACTTCCTGTTTACTCAGGTAATGTTATATCCTTCTGGGGGTCTTTGATAGAGTTAAAGACTAGATAGTTATAGTTACTTTTTCTCAGTTATGATAGAAGGTAAATTAGGTACAAAACTCTGGACTCACCAAGATAAGGTAAATAATAGAGTGTTTTCTCTAAACTTTTCAAACACAAGTGGACTGATATTGTAAGTGCAATTCTTACTTGATAATTATTCTTATAGTCTTACTATGTTGAAATCGAAACCTTTCGTTTTATTTAAACAAAAAGGGGAAACTATGTAAAGATGTGTTGCTTTGCCTGCCTAAGACATCTGATTGGTCTAATAAAAAACTGAATGGCCAATAGCTAGGCAGTAGAGGGATAGGCAGAGCTGGTGGGCAGAAAGAATAAATAGGATGAGGAATCTAAGAAGAGAGAAGAGAGGGGAGAAAACAGGGAGAAAGCAAGGGAGATGCCCAGGGCCATCCAGACAGGCAGTCACCAGTCAGCCAGACACAGAGTAGGACATACAAAATGAAAGGTAAGAGCTCCAAGGCAATACATAGATGAAGAGAAACAGGTTAGTTTAAGTTATAAGAGCTAGTGGGACAAGCATAAGCTAAGGCCGAGCATTCATAACTAATAATAAGTATCCATGTCATGATTTGGGAGCTGACTGGTGGTCAAAAGAAAGCCTGATACATATTTCTCATACTTGATCATCTTGCCCAGCCTTAATACACAGGGAAGTGCTCAGTCTTACTGAAATTTGATAAGCCATATTGTATTGATACTCATGGGAGGCCTGCCCTTTCCTGGATGAAAATAGAAAAGGATGGGATTGGGGACTATGAATGAGGTGAATGGGGAAAGATGGCTGGGATGTAAAATAAATAGATGAATTTTTAAAAATTAAAAAAATAAAAAGAATTGAGCATCCCATAGAAAAATAAATTACACTTAGATAGATACACATATACATATACACACATACATAGGAGATAGATACATAGATAAATTCTTTTTCCAAAGTACTAAGATTTTGACAAAGCAATTCATACCAAAGGTGGAGAGACACACTCACATAATGAGAGTCAGTACTCATAAATTAGCATGAGAAAAATGAAGTAATATCCTTACAGCAAAGTGAAGAAAAAACAAAACAATTCAAAATTAGATCAGACAATGCCAACTTTATTCAAACCTTAATTAAATCAAAAGTATTTAGGCTTAGTTGTTTATGCTTTTTAAATTTCACTTTTATTGCAGCTGAAGCTAGAGCAATCCAGATATAAAGGAGAGACACGGTGGGGGCAGGGGTGGGGGCTAGGCATCCCGCTTTTGATAGATCTCTCAAAGGTAAGGATGCAGTGTCCAACCTCGGGTGAATTTAGGTCATTGATTTTTGTACATCATTCTGCATTCAGGGAAAAAGCAAAGCAAAGTGCTCCTCTAAAATTAAGAACAGTGAACAATAAACATGTGCTAAATTATATGACATGAAGAAGTAAGCCATCACAATAAAAACTGTATAAAAGCATTGCTGATAAGAACCCTGTAGTTATCAAATCCTGTCAGAGTTTTTCTCAAACTTGTTCAAAGAAACTAGAGAATAAATTGTTAGGAAGACTCAAATGAATAAAATAGATGCTTTATTAGTTACCCAGCTCAAGATCATATTGAAAACTGATTAAAGAAGGAAGGGACTGTAGATATTTGTCAATTTTTAGCCAATTATATAGAAGAAATCGTGTTTCCGCTGTACATGAGCAGCATTTCCATATAATCATGCCTCCACACAAGAGTCCATCCAGGCAATTCCCCTCACAGAAACGGCTCCTCCCATTTTCATCTCTTCCTTCCTATTCCAGATGCTCATACTCAGGTCTGAACCCAAAGAGATTTGAACACCGTGGCTGTGGAGTTCACGCATCTGGAAGCAGTGAGCCTTGTTTACAGTGTACCAACAGGTGCTGGGCCCTATTGGTGTCATTAATGAGCTCCATTAAGTCTCTCACACTCTTACAAACTCTATGTACAACCCTCCCTCCATTTTAAAGATGAGTAAGCAAACCACTTGTGGGACAGTAACTAACAATCCTAGAACTGAAAACCAGGTAGGTCAATTCTAAAGCCTATATTCTTTCCTATATGTCACATTGCCCCTCTAGGTATAAGAAGAGATCTTCCCGCCCTCACACATCCCTCCTCCCCTGATCATTCCTCTCTATTAAATATTATGCTTTTATTGTTATTCTGCATTCTAAGCACCGGTAAACCTAACTCCAACTGGCTTGAGTATTGGCAAGATTGATTTGGTCCATGTGCCTGGGAGATTAGGAGAAAGCATGGCTTTTGCTTTGCTCAGGATTCCTACCTCCTTTCTCTGCTGTTCGGCTGGCTGTGCTGCACACCATAGCCTCACAGAAGGGTTAGCAGCAAAAATTTCCTTGCTTGCTTTCAGGGAAAATGAGATTGTACTTCAGAGAAACAACTCAAACAACTCTGATAAAGAGAGAAAATAAGTCTCAATGGTTGTAGGTGATGACCTGTTATTGCTGCCTTCAGTCTAGGCTTATCTTCGGAACAGCTCCTGAGGGAAGCATCCTAGCAAGAGGGATGAACTAGTCTTAGCTGAGGCCGTATATTGACATCACCCTCAAGTAATGAGAAATTTCCCCCAAGACACTGGAACGCGCAGCAGAAAAAGAAACAAATGACTTAAATTTACCAGGTACCACTTCAAGAATTAGGTGCAACAGCGACCCCACGCACCCTACGCTCCTCACACACACTACGCTCCCCACCCACCCTATGCCCCCTACCACCCTTTGCTCCCCACCCACCCTATGCTCCCCCACCCACACTCCCCACCCACCCTATGCTCCCCCTTACATCCCCCACCCACCCTATGCCCCCATGCACCCTACACTCCCACCCACCCACCCTACGCCCCCCCACGCTACGCTCCCCACCCACCCTACATTCCCCACCCACTCCACAGTCCTACAGTTGAAGCCAGATGGATGAGATGAACAGAAAAGTGGGTCTCCACACACACTGCAGCATTTACGTATGCGCTGTTATAGCTTCTTGGGGTTTATTAGCCATTTTTGTTAGCATTTATTAATTAAAGATAATGTGTTTCATGATGACATTTTATGCACACAGTATATTATTATTAATTATATAATTACCTTTAACCCTTTCTTATCATAGTCTGTTCCCTTTGCTTTATCTCCAAGCCATCTTTTCACTTTCATACACTATCTCTATTACTTTCTTTTTGTTTAATCATTAGTTTCATTTATATATGCATACAAATATAGAAATGCAACCTGCTGAGTCTATTTAGTGTTGCTTGTATGTACACAATTTTAGAACCAACCACTGGGGTTGGATAATCAATCAGCTCATTCCTGAGGAAGATGGTTTTTCTCTTTTTGAGCAGTCATTAATTGCTTGTAGCCCTACCTCTAGGGATGGAGCCTTGTGAGAGTTCCCCGTCAACACTGGCATGTCAACTGGTATTTCCATTGCTTGGGTCTTATTTAGGCAGCCAGACTGTTGAGGTTTCATGAGTAAGCTTCCATCTTCTATATAAAAGAGTCTCTCCACAGATGTCCTGGTCTTCTGGCTCCTGCGATCTTTCTACCTCATCTTCCCTGAGGCCTTACATACAGTTGTGTTGTAGATTTATCAACGGGACCTGGGCACCCTGTGGTCAGTTGTTCTCTGAATTTTGAACAGTGGTGACTTTCTGTAATGTCTCATTTGTGGGGGAAGAAAGAAGGAAAGGAAGGAAGGAAGGAAGGAAGGAAGGAAGGAAGGAAGGAAGGAAGGAAGGAAGGAAGGACAGACAGAAAGACAGAAAGAGAAAGATAGAAAGACGACAGAAAGACAGACAGGAAGAAAGAAAGGAAGAAAGAAAGAAAGAAAGAAAGGAAGGAAGGAAGGAAGGAAGGAAGGAAGGAAGAAAGAAAGAAAGAAAGAAAGAAAGAAAGAAAGAAAGAAAGAAAGAAAGAAAGAAAGAGCTCCTTGTTTTAACAGCGGCTCCTCTCCTATAGACCATGACATTAACATTAACTATGAGTCAGGGTTTCTCACCACCTGTCTCAGCATCTAGAAAGTACCCGACCTCTGTAGTAAAAGCCACCTGAAACATTCATGGACAATGAGACACAGGGCCAGCCGGGCAAACAAGCTGCATTCTCTCTTAAGTAAGTCAGATCTCTTCAGCAGATTAACCTCCCAGAATTTCCAAGGTTACTCCTCTGCCTGCATCATGATATCTGTCTTCTTTGCAGTGTGCTGAGATCCTCAGTGGCTGATCTGTCATCTACTTGTTTAGCCTCATCTCTGAGGATTACCTACACTTAGAAGACATTGTCTTTACTGAATTCATCTCAAGTGCGTTCAACCTGCCAGAGGCTCACGTGATCTTGATTTTTTATTCTATTTTTTTTGTTTGTCTTGGCAATATAAAGAGTGATTAATACAATGTAGCCCCTATTGTCAACCAAAAATCACACCAATGCTCTCTACAGGGTGTCTTGGGAGTAGCAAAGATCCCAAGGCAATAGTAAGAGCAAACAGTGTTCTTCTATCATCCCATGACCCAAGGAGATAGACATGACAGCCATCCATACTTTACCAGATGAGAAACCAAGACGCAGCAAGAAGACTGCTTGACTCATCCAAAGCCACCCAGCTATTTAGGTGACAGAGCTGGGATTTAATCCTAAAGTTATCTGGCTCTAGGACCTAGCCCCTTAACTTTAACAGCCTTGACTGGCATTCAGAGGCAAGCAGGGGATCCCAAGAGTCTGAAGCAAGAGAGCAGAAGGAGAATGAAAAAGGACCCATCCATGTACTCTCAGAGAGATATCACAAAGGGAAGACCAACACTGTCATGGCAACAGCAAATGTTAAGAATGAACTCAAATTGCCATACTCTGGGACAAGATAGAAATCTTGGCAGAGCAAATATGGCCCTCAAAGGTGGGCTAGTAAGCAAAAGTATTTTTAGGTCCTGAAGAGTCCTGGTATCTAGGTGGCTACTGGATGCAAAGGTAATCTTTGTTCAGAACCAGACACAAAATGTGAAGGTTGGGTTTCTGAGTTTATTGTCTAATGCCTGAATCAAGCTGAAGCTCAAAATATGAAAATTTTGAAAACAGAGCCAAGGTCTCAGAGGTCCAGCCCATGGGACGTGCATCCTCTTGAGAGAAGCCCCTGGATTTCAGAAGTCTAGAAATGTGTGTAGAGAAATAAGGCAAAACACAGCAGGTGATGCCAGCTGGAACCTTCTCTGTTTTATTCATGCTTCATTGCCAGACGACTGGTTCCCAGGAGGTGGCTGAATCTCACAAGGTTCAAATGTAACAGGAAACAAATAACTAATTGTGCTGCACCCCGGCTTGGCTTCATTCTGGGTGTGGACAAGGGTCTGTGTCTCCAGAGACTGCAGTGAAGTGGAAAGCACGGATTAGCCAGCTTGCTGGTCTGAACTGAACAGAATAATTGAATGGTTGCCAAATCTGTGGGTGACTAGCTGTCCTGTGAGCCAGGATTGTGAGCAATCATGGCTATGGTCAAGCATGGCTCCCCCGTTGAAAGGTGAGGCGCGTCCCCATTTTCTCTTGGTAACAGATTATGCAATCTCTCCAAACTAACTTAAGTTTGGCTAAATTCTATGCGCTTTTTCATCTGTATTCTATCTAGATGGGTAACAAGCTGCCCCCCCCCTGCTGTGCCAAAGAACACTTTCTTTCATGTGTTTTAAAACTACCTATCTGATGCACCAAGCCCCGCCTCTTGTTCTAGTTCAATTCAGAAGCCAGAATTAGAACCACTTCTGGCTGCTCCTCTGTCTGTAAGGGCTTCTGTTCAGAGATGAGCAGGTGAAGGGAGGGGCCGAAGGGGAGAGAATGAGCAGCCTGGACTCTGCCCCCAAACACCTCTCAAATCATAGGGATGCCAACAGAACACAACAGAGCAGAGATCCATCAAAATGGTGTAATTAAAGGGACATAGGCTCTCAAGTGATGACTCAGTACCATAGATTAAGGGGAGGGTTTAAAGGACGTCATTCTTAGCTTGACCTTGAGAGTACAGTAAAATCTCAACAGGAAAAGAAAATTGTAGTCAAACCCAAGTTTCACTTAGAACCAAGGTGTGATGCGTCTAGGAGTAAAATATACACTCACGGTGAACTGTTTGCAGAGTCAATATAAAGATGTCTGGGAAATTAGGAATCAGCCTACCTCCAAACCCAGCAAGACCACTCTAGGGCGTATAACCAAAGGATGCTCAATCATACTACAAGGACATTTGCTCAACTATGTTCAGAGCAGCATTATTCGTAATAGCCAGAACCTGGGAACAATCTAGATGCCCCTCAACCGAAGAATGAATAAATAAAATGTGGTATATTTACACAATGAAGTACTACTCAGCAGTGAAAAAGACATCTTGACATTTGTCTGCAAGTGGATGGAACTAGAAAATACCATCCTGAATGAGGTAACCCAGACCCAGAAAGACAAACACAGTATGTACTCGCTCATAAGTGGATATTAAACATCAAGCAAAAGATAACAAGTCTACAGTCCATGACCCCAGAGAAGCTAGGTAACAAGGAGAGCCCTAAGAGAAATACATGGATCCCCCTGGGGAGGGGAATAGACAAGATCTCCTGAGAAAATTGGGAGCGTGGGGGTGGGAGGAGAAGGGAGGGCAGAAGGGGAGGAGGAGAGAAGGGAACGGGGAGGAGAACTTGAGGGAAGGGAATGGTCGAGATGGGGAAGGACAGAGAGGGAGAGCAAGGAAAGAGATATCTTGATTGAGGGAGCCATTATGCGGCTAGTGAGAAACCTGGCACTACAGAAATTCCCAGGAATCCACAAGAATTACCCCAGCTAGGACCCTAAGCAGTTGTGGAGAGGGTGCCTGAACTGGCCTTGCCCTGTTTTCAGATTGATGACTCTCTTAAATGTTACTATAGAACCTTCATCCAGCAACTAATGGAAGCAGATGCAGAAATCCACAGCAAAACACTGGACTGAGCCCCCAAAGTCCAGTTGAAGATAGGAAGGAGCGATAATATGAGCAGAGGGGTCAAGACCATCATGGGGATGCCCACTGAAACAGCTTACCTGAGCTAATGGGAGCTCACTGTCTTTGGACTGACAGTGGGGAACCAGCATAGGACCAAACTAGGGCCTCTGAATGTGGGTGACAGTTGTATGGTGGATCAAACTGTGGGGCCACTGGCAGTGAGAACAGGATTTATCTCTAGTGCTTGAACTGACTTTTTGGAGCCCATTCTCTTTAGAGGGATACCTTGCTCGACCTAGATATAGTGGGGAGAACCTTGGTCCTGCCTCAAAGAAATGTGCTAGATTTTGTTGACTTCCCATGGGAAATCTTACCCTCTCTGGGGAGAAAATGGGGGGGGGGGGGAGGTGGAGAAAGGGAGGGAGTGGGAACTGGAATTGGTATGTAAAGTGAGAAAAGAGAGTTTTTAGAAAAACAAAAACAAAAAATTAAATTTTAGTTAATTAATTAAAATAAAAAAAATATATCTGGGAAGGAGTTGGCAGGTCAAGACAGGAAATACAGACATGACCACTCATGGCCACAGAGATGAGCAAAGCCATCAGGGCGGGTCTGAGATGGCAGTGAAAAGAAGGCTGAACAGGAACCCTAGAGACGTGGTTTAGGGGGAAACAACCACAGGGGAGCCAGAAACATGGACTGTGCAGCAGTGTTCAGAAGGGCGGATGATAGCAACATACACAGACTCCTGGAAGCTGATGTTTGTTTGGTAGGATGAGGACTGAGAAGCAGCCACAATTTAAAAGGCTTCACCTGAGCCGGGTCAGATGCGCCGTGAGGGAGAAGCCTGGTTGCAATTAGGAAATGAGAGGGTGCTTTCTCTCTTTAACAGGCAGAGTGAAAGCACAATGTTCTTGCATAGAAGTGTGGGTAAAGAAGAAGATCTTCCGGGGCTGGAAGATGACTCGGGTTGAGAGCCCTTGCTGCTCTGCAGAGGCCTTGAGTTCAGGCCTGCACCCACAGCTGGCCTACAGTCAGGCTTCCTTCCTCACACCTGGAATCTTGTGATATTTTGCTGTGTTGTGGTTTTTTTTCCCCATGCACACTTACAGAGAATTTTTGAACATTTATTTAAATATGTATTGAAGTATGTTTTTAAAAAAATAATGTATTTATTTTTATGTGCATTGGTGTTTTGCCTACATGTATGTCTGTATGAGGGGACGAGATCCCCTAGAACTGGAGTTATAGACAATTGTGAGGTGATTAGTGGGTGCTGGGAATTGAAACCCATGTCCTCCGGAAGAGCATCTAGTGTTCTTAACCTCTGAGCCACACCCCCCAACCCCTTAAAGTATGTTTTTAATTAATTATGTCTTTTGGCAGCTTCATCCCTGTGTACAAGGCATAATGATTACTTTTTTATATATCTCTCCCTACCCGCCTAGCCCTTCTCCACAGATTTCTCTCTCTTACAGTCCTGTCTGTTTTGTTTTGTGACCCACAGTTTAACCAGAGCCACAGGTATGATGGGTTTGACGCTGTACATCTCAAATCAATGCTGATAGGGCAAAAATGAAGTAAGACACTTCAAAGAGACTGGGGGACTCCTGACACAGTTGAGGGCAGGGGCTGAGTTTCAGGGAAGGTGATAAAGGTGGAGCTTCAGGGTCCTTTGCTGCAGGGATTCCTGTGGGAACTCCATCTACTTTCTAACTTAATTTTATGTTTGTAACATCATGTACTTATTCTAAAGGGGAACCTCCAAAATACATACGTGATATATTATATATAATATTGTAATACAATATATAAGAAAAGTTGAGAGTCGACCGAAGAATGGATAAGGAAAATGTGGTACCTTTACACAACGGAGTACTACACAGCAGAAAAAAAATCACAACAGCTTGAATTTTGAAGGAAAATGGATGGAGCTAAAAATTATTATTTTGAGTGAGGTAACACAGACACAGAAAGACAATTATCACATGTACTCCCTCATAGGTGGTTTTTAAACATAAAGCAAAGAAAACCAGCCCACAAATCACAATCCCAGAGAACTTAGACAATAACGAGAACCCTAAGAGAGAATCACATAGATACAATCTACACGGGAAGTAGAAAAAAACAAGATCTCCTGAGTAAATTGGGAGCATGGGGACCTTGGGGGAGGGTTAAAAAGGGGAGGCAGGAAGGGGGGCAGGAAAAGAAAAGTCGAGAGTAAAATTATCATTGATAAAGAAAAAGAAGTCACCATTTAAGGACAACATGGGAAATGACACTGTTTCTGCCAAGGTGGGTGGCTGAGCAAGGCTGGAGTCACACGAGAGAATGGCCTAGAAGGAACAAGCCTGACACTTGGTAGAGAGTGGCATTTGTGTAAAGAAAGCTTCCTCCCACTGTGCCCTCCACATCTAGACGTTTCAATTCTGGATGCTGTTTACAGCATGTGTTTGTTTTAAACACACTACTTCTTGACTGTCAAGGTGAGCACACACACACACACAAGATGTTTACATGCTCATTTCTACATAGAGACATAGAAAATACTTACATACTTATATCCATAAGGTTATACATGATCTCAACATGTAAGTTCATTATGACAAAAATGGATTGTTTTTTGTTAAGTTACAGAGATTGAGTCTGATTCCTCCACCAACCCACCATGTGTTCAACTTCATTCTACATTTCAAGAAACCCAGCGCTTAAATTGATGTAAGCAAACAAAACAGCCATCTGCCTGTTGCCAGCAGTTATATTTAAAACTTCCTTTAAATTTTTAAATAAAAATAGTCGTTATCCGTTATAATATCCCTAAGATTTTCTGATCTACCCCCATGACAACTGTTATTGCTATGTTAGTCTATGAAATTGAGAAGAGTTTACCACCATTTATTATGAAGCAGCTTATACAAAGAAATTAATCATTCATGGAAGGTTGCTAACAGATTATGTTCAATTCTGTCAGCTTCAGGACTATCGGGAGCTAGCTATCACTTTTTATCATTTTGTTAGTGGTTACTGAAGGTTTGATTTTCTTTCTGATTCATGCAATTTTGTTAATATTTTCTTTCCTAGAAAGCTATTTATTTTATACAGATGTTTTAAACCTTTACATGATATGTGTAAATTATTTTAAAAATCTCCTATCTGACTTTTCATTTCCTTTAAAAGCACTTTCAAAATTTTCAAATCTTTACCTGTTCTTAGAACAAAACTCTTCAGTTTACTGTGTGGTTCCACTATTTTTCCATTTTAGAATTCACTAGGTTCTCAATTCACTTTTCTGAAGAATGAATGATCTTTCTGTAGATTTCAAAGAATCTTGGCATGGCTGGTAAGAGAAGCACACTGAGGCATAGTCAAAACTCACACATAGTACATACATGGAACTGGGATGTGCACAGAAGGCTGAGAGGTTCTTCCAGCTGTCACCTCAAATACACTAGCTGCGGTGGCAACTCAATATAATGTCAAATTTTACCTTCATCTTTTCTACATTTTCATTTAAAGAGTGAGCCAAACTATACTAGTCATATATCTTATACAATATTATAACCATATCAAAATAAATGTCTGGTGTCTGTTCGGATGATCCTACACCTCATAGAAGATGGTACAGTTGACAAACTTCTCATAAGACAGTAGAGTTTCTAGTTTGTGGGACTATTTTCTCCCAGTTAAAGCTTCCCTCAGGGAGGGAGAGGTTCCCGAAACTCATAAAAAAATGTTCAGACTGAGAAGGATGGCAAGACCTACCCATTCGGCTCCTCCGGTTTACACAGGAGTAATAGCTGCTAGGGTGTCCGTCTGGTAGGGGAGCTGCTTGCGAGTTGTTCAGAAATGTGACGTGCCAGAGATATGGTTTCCCGAGGGTCACCCATGCTCTTGGAAGTCACAGCTCACAGGCTGCAATGATGCTCCACTTCTGGGGTGGGTCCAAAGAGGGCTATGGGGACAGTGACAGGGCACTTCTTGCGGGTGACGATGCATGGAACTGAGGCTGTGCTATATGCCCAGAGCAAACGTGCTTGTGCAAGGGATAAATTACAAAAAAAAAAAAAAGTGGATGCTAGGAGAAATGACAGCAATTAAAATGCTGATAGCCTCCACATTAGCCTCTAAATTGGCAAGAAAACCGGGGTAGGGGAGTTGGCTTCTCATTCTTTTTTTTTTAAAAAAAGAAGAAGCCTTTATGGTCCAGGTCTTTTATTTCTTTTATACATCAGGCCAGGAATTCGTACAGAATGGGCTCCAGCAGCTCAGGCTCCTTCCCGTTAGTCCTCACAAAGTGTGCTTCCCTGGGTGGAGCAGGCTGGCGCTTCAGCTGAACCCAAGTACCCTTCTCTTTAGCTTCCTTTTCCTTCTGGTCGTTCTCCTTTACCTGCTTCAGGAAACTGTCTCTCCTCTTTGAGTGTTTTATATGTTCAATCCACACACTAATTCTCTTGGCAGGAATCTTGCCCTTAACTTGCTTGTTTACAGTGATGCCCACAGCAGGCTGGGTAACACTGTAGACTCTTCTGGTTTTGCCATGGTAACATTTATGGGGCATTCCTTTTTGAACAGTGCCTATTTCCCTGATGTCTACAATATCACCCCTTTTGTAGATTCACATGTATGTGGCCAAGGGAGTAATTCCATGTTTCCTAAAGGCTTAGAGAATTTAGCAAGTGCCCCTCCTCTTTCCTTTTGTGTTTGTCATTTTGGCCCCTTACTGAAAGAAAGATGGCTGCCATGCCCTGGCTTGTCATTTCCTAAAGCAGGTGGGCCCCAATGCAGAGAGAGCACAGATTTGATCTGTGTGAGACAGACTTCCTCAGCATCCAAACACTTGGGATCCCTGGGAAGAATTGGGCAGAGAAGAAGGGGTGAATTTGAACACCTCAAGTTCAACTTTTCATATAGAGGAAAAGGGAAATCCATGATACAACATGCAGACTGGGCCTTAAAAGTAGCCCAACACAGGAAAGAATGACAATTAGTCAGGAGTTTGCTTCTGAGCTGCAGAAATTTGAAACAAGAAATAAGAAGAAAAGACCCTCTCCCTTGGGAGGATACAGAATGTGGGGGAAGGAGAAGGGGTCAGTTTAAGAACTGTATCCATAAGAAACAATAATTTTCCATCCCTCCTTGAGACAAAGCCAGCATAATCTGATGCAATAAGAAGAAAAACTAGCACCTGATTGACTGACTCATACGAGTCATTAAGGACTCTTCGTTAGCTGAAGTCCCTATAAATATTGAGGACTAGAAGACAGGAGAAGATCAACAGGTATTACTTAGATGCAGAGCATGTGAGGGGTAGTGTTTGATACCCAGTATATGGGACTAGACAAAATTGTGTTCACGTAACAGTAAGGAAAGAGTTAATTCAACAGGGATCTAAGGACCGGTATGGGCTTTCATTACTTTATTGTACCCTGTGGTAGGACAAATCTTTATAAGAGGGTGTCAAATATCAATGACTTAGACTAACATGAAAATGGGGTTCATAAGGTAATAAATCACTCAGGAGGGAATGGATAAAACAAGGAAGTCGAGCCATTGGGTTCTGTCTAGGTAACTCAAAAGCAATGCAGTAAGAGTTGTGGTAAACTGTAATTCTTAGCGGAGGAGAAAGTGACAGGAAACCAAATTCATCGCTTATGAGTCTCTGGAAGGCGTTAACGCCTGAGAAACAATTCACGGAGGCCACACGGAGCAGAGTGGTTCAGGTGAAAATGAATCCTGTGTTGGGGTAGACAGTCATCCTCACAGAGCACACCGTGCACGCTTATCAACTCAAAGGGAGCACACTTGGGGTAGAGATGGTTCCCCGGCCCAAGGCCTTAGCAGTCAGTCCCAGAACCTGTCAGACTCAGGGACCAGCTTGAGCAGTAGGCATAGGAAATACAAGCAGAGCCCTATTTCCCTTTGGCCCTGAGCCAAGCTGCACAGGGCAATCGGGTCCTACAGAGATGTGCAGTGATACAATGGCAATTACCAGGATAAGAAGACTGGATGACTCATGGAGAAAGACTATGGATTACAGAGAGGGCTAAGTGGAACATTTTCACCCATCTAGGCCACCGTACTCAACTTGTTCTTTTGGTGGGGCCATGCCACGCCACTGCCATGGTTTACACCATGAAGTCACTTTGAACTTCAGTTACAATACACATAGAAATCAAGCTAGGACTGAGTTTTTTTCCCTACTGACTGGCTTCTATAGTGCCAGAAAGTATTATATGGGCTTTGGGGGAGAATTATCAGCAATAGTTCAGTTATCAGCATAGAAAAGCAATACAAGTAATACGAGTGATAAGATCTTTTCATGCTATATTGGGGCCTTATTAACCTTTTCTTATTCCGCTATCTGCCAAATCATGAGGCCGCTTGGTACATCTTAGAATGAATGTTCAGAATACGTCCCACAGGTTCCTTCCACGGTCCCTCTATTTGTCATGGGATAGCACCAATGGCCTTGCATTGTTAGCCTGCTCTCCACCTTTAAAAAGATCTCATTAGAAATACTAGCTCTGAGTGTCTTACAGATTTATAAAAGCAACTAGAAGGATGGCAAAAAAATGGAAGTCACAGAGTTTGAATGAAGGCACCCTGTGTGGGTGTAAAAAGCACCTGAAGGGGCTGTAAGGTTGCTAGATATAAACCTCAGTCCTTGAGATAAGCTACTTTCCTGAGGTGCTAGCCATGAATGGTCCCAAAACCCCACATAAGATACAAACCTCTGCCACTGCCACGGTCTACACACTAGAATCAAACTATATGACCCTATTGCTGAAGTCACATTTAATCTATGTTGCAATAAACATAGAGATTAAGCTAGGACTGAGTTTTTCCCGACTGATTGGCATCCATAATGCCAGGAAGTATTGCACAGGCTGTGGAGGGGGAGAATTAGCAGCAATAGTTTCAGTTATCATCACGAAAAAGCAAGATGTGTCGGAGTCTGCAATAGTGGCACAACTGTTCAGGGTACAACTAACTACTTTCTTATTGTATTTAAGGGCTGTTCTATAGGAAAGAATTGTGTTTTGTACGGCAAATCAAAGAAAAATACTATGGCAAGGAAAGTAATAGGCCCCATGGAGGAGGCTATTGCTGTCCTTTTATCAAATAGATACAATGTATCCATGAAACTGCCTTTTAAACATTGATGCTTAGAGCCATATGTTTCTCCTGTTGTCAGCCTTGATGAAGAGGTTTCATTTTGTAGTGTGTAGTGATTATTGCAGAGAATCATCACCAGTCAACCAGCTAGAACAGATTACAGTTGATCTGGCATAGAAGCCCAATGCTCAGCACCAAATAGAGTAAAATAATCACACATCAACACCACCCACTGCAGGAAACACTACAGAAGAAGTGGAAAGAATGAAAGATACAAAAGAAGAGATAGTGTGTTGTATGGTTGTTTCCTCCCGATGAAAGCATTACCTAATGGAGGAAAGCAAAGGTTCCTGAAATTCACAGGAAAGATTAAGAAGAACTGCAAAACTTAGAAGAGTCAGAAGACATTTTAGAGGTCCCTTCCCCAAGGTTAAATAAACAGGGAACAACTACTAAAAGAGAGACAATGAGATGACTGGAAGTTATGCCTGAGTCATACATCTTTTGAAAGCCGTCACTCATGCTAGGACAGACTTTTTTCATGAATCATCACCCATGTGGGAGACTAATAAAGATGCTCAAGGATCGCCCACACTTCTGTAAGAAACCCTGCACCCATGCTTCCACACGTCAGCACATTAACTTACTGGACCATCAAGTTCATCTTGGATAGAATTATTCCAATGATCTGCTATTGCCCTCTGTATCTGAGATGGATGGAAACAGTCTCTTCAGGAAACGTCATCTAATGGCTTGCTGGGAATGGATGAGTTTTTTAAAGAGGTTTTTGATCTTGCTATGTTGTTGTTGGTGGCTGTTAGTTCGTTCGCGGCTGCTCAGCCCCAAAATAATCACACAGAAACTATATTATTTAAATCACTGCTTGGCCAATCACTTAAGCATATTGCTATCTAGCTCTTATATCTTTGGTTACCCCATTTCCATCATTTTATATCTTACTACAAGGCTTGTGGCCTACCAGCAAGGTCCCAGCAGGCAGCTCACATCTTTCCCCTCTGGTGGCTCCATGGCATCTCCTCACTCTGCCTACTCTCTAACTATATATTTCTTCCAGCCTGGCTAAATTCTGTTAAGCAATTGGCCAAAAGCAGCTTCTTTATTAACCAATAAAAGCTAAACATATACAAAAGGACCTCCCACACCATTATCTGTTGGGGGAGTCCACTCGTTCATTTTCTGCTGCTCAGAGAGAAACAATCACTCAGAAACTATATCATTTGAATCGCTGCTTGGCCAATAGCTTAAGCGCAATTTTAGCTAGCTCTTATATTCTGAACTAACCCACCTCCATTAATCTGTGTATCACCACATGGCTGTGCTTACGGGCAAGTTTCCATCTGGAGTCTGTCTTCGGTGGGGCTACATAGCTTCTCCTGGCTCCGCCTTCTTTCTCCCAGCAATCAGTTTAGTTTTCCCTGCCTAGTTCTACTCTTGCCCTATCACAGGCCAAGCCAGATTCTTTGTTCATTAACCAATAAAAGCAACACATATATAGAAGGACCTCCCACAACACTATGTACTTCAATGATAGAAAAATATTTATTTGTCCAAATAGTAAAAGCAAATAAATACCTTTTGGTATTCTTTCAAATTAAACATCAGTTCTAAAGATGAACAGTTGCTTTGATCAGGTAAAAAAAAAGATGAAAAATGCAATACAAAATTGATAATTACAAAAGTTTACATGCAGAAAAGTCTCCAGACTTTAAGTGTAAAACAAACCATGAAAGAGAGACACTGTTATAGAAGAAAGTAATACATAATTGTGTTGATGTATACATACTAAACTAATTTTATTTGAAGAAGTCATGGGAATTGTGTGTAGAAAATCCTAAGACTACTCAAAACTATATTACAGATGGTAAGTGTGGTTTATTTTTTTATTAATTATTTTCTCTCTCTCTATATATATATATATATGTATGTATATGAGTGCTTGCACTTTTGTATATTTTTCATGAGCATGCAGATATCTGCAGAGGTGAAAAGAGGTTGTTGAATCTCCAGGAGCTGTAGTTACAAGAGGTTCAGAGTCATCTCTTCAGTCCTGTTAAGTTGATTTCAGTAAGGCTATGGTGTGCTGGTTAGTTTTATGTCAATTTGACAAAAGCTATTATAATCTGAGAGGAGGGAAACACAATTGGGAAAATGCCTCCATAAGATCAGGCTGATGGCAAGCCTGTAGAACATTTTTTTTAACTTAGAGATTGATATGGGAGGGCCCAGTCTATTGTAAGTGATCATAGGTTCTTTAAGACAGCAGACTGAGCAAGTCAGTAAAATGTACTCATCCATGGTCACTGCATTAGCTCCCGTCTTCACGTTCCTTCCCTGTTTGAGTGTCTGCTAACTCCCTTCAATGTTTAACAGTGATACGGAAGTGTAAGCTAAATAAACTCTCTCCTCCCTAAGTTGCTTGGTCAAGGTGTTTCATCACAACAATAACCCTAACTAAGGCACACAATATACTCAGTACTATACAGAGACAGGTTGCATTTCCATGTAGTAAATAACTAATAGTGAGTTATATTTTATAAAAGTATAACACAAAGCAAATATATGAAACCAATTACATTTTTACATGATAAGAACAAACAGATATTTTGTACATCTGACAAAAGGTAGACCTTTCTCTACCATGAATACTTAAACTATATCTAAGAAAAATTAAAGAAAAAAATAAAAGGACACAAACATTTGATGTTTGGAAGCCTCAACATTGTTAAATTTTCTGGTCTCTTCAAACTGATATATAGGTTTAGAGACTGTCAAGTAAAATGAAGCAGAATTTTTTTAGTCCAAGAATTGAAGCTGATTCTAAAATATATATGGGACCACAGCAATCTAAAATAACGGTCTTGAAAGAGTAGAACGAAGTCGGAAGAAATCACAATGGCTGCTTTCAAAACTGTCAAATCGGGTGTGGTGGCACATGCCTGCCTGTACTCTCCGCACTCAGGCTGAGGCAGGAGAATGGTGAAAGCTGAAAGACAATATGAGCCACATGGCAGGAAATTGTCAAAAAAGAAAGAGGAAGGAAGGCAAGCAGGCAGGCACACAGACAGACAGACATACTTACCACAAATAAAGTTGCATAATCAACAGTGATAAGATTAAAAAAATGAATCAAATGACTTCCACAAATTGACCTCCTCTGACCAACTACAACAATAATGCCCAGGCAGATCACTGGGGGAAGAAAAATCTTCGTGATGAGTGGAATAATGAAAACCAGATGACTGTGATAAACACAGTAAATTTCAAATCCTACAACACACAAAGTGAAATTTAATACAAATTATTGGAGCTAGCTGATCAGCTACTCTAACAGAATCAGAAAGCTCCAGGTTCAGTGAGAGACCCTGCTTCAAGAGAGAAGGTGCAAGCAATGGATGGAGACAGCCAGTATCAATTCTAGTACTGATATTTCATTTGTATTTTAATAAATAAAGCTTACCTGAAGGTCAGAGAGTAAAACAACCACCCTGGTCAGCCTTACAGACCAGGCAGTGGTGACACACACCTTTAATCCCAGTAGCCACACTAGTTTGCCAGAGAAACCAGACAGTAGTGATGCACGCCCTTAATTCCAGCACTAGAGAGGAATATAAGAAGGGAGGAGACAGCTCTCACTCAGTCTCATTCTGAGATTCTGGAGGCAGGATCGCCATTTCAGACTGAGGTAGAGGTAAGAACCAGTGGCTGGATGTTTTACTTTTCTGACCTTCAAGTTGAACCCCAATATCTGTCTCTGGGTTTTTATTAATCACGCTACATTTCTGTCCTCCATATACATGTACATACATGCATGAATACATAAACATACATACATATATGATAGCACATACAGAAAAGCACTAATTATATAATTTTACCAAACTTGACTTTATCTAAACAAAATTTCTGATTATCCAAAGATATCATTAAAGGAAAAGATAAGCTATAGACAGGGAAACAGCACTCATAACACACATCTGAAAGTATTTACAATACACATACATCATCCTATAAATCAGAAATTAAATAAATAAACATTGAGACTTGATATATGAACAGTTAATAAGCACATGGAAAAGTGCCCGATCTCATTAGTCTTTGGGAAAAATGCAAATGCAGTCTATGATGGGATACTGTATCTTACTCATTAGAATGAAAAAAACCCACTTTAAAGCAAATGGCAAATGTTGGCAAAGGCATGAAGCAGCTAGAATTCTCATCACAGCTGGTGTAATTTACCAACTGATTTTGAATACGAATAGTATGTCCATGTTTAATAAAGTTAAATCCATACTTTGATTCATATGTTGTTAAAATGCATCAAATTCCACTTGATATTTTTTGCACGCAGAGCATACCTCAATACAAATTATTTTCAAGTAATCCTTCCCTGAATTTTTATATTTGTAAAGGGCTGGGTTTAGAAAATTTGGAAGCACTGGTCAAGAAAACTGTGCTGTCTAAGGGCACACTCATAATTTCTTATTTAACTAAAGATTCAACTGCTAATTTCTATTTTAATATGTTGTAGTCAGGGTGTAATTTATGAAATTTCTGCTACACATATCTGTTTTTGGGTTTTTTTTTGTTTGTTTGTTTTTCGAGACAGGGTTTCTCTGTGGCTTTGGAGCCTGTCCTGGAACTAGCTCTTGTAGACCAGGCTGGTCTCAAACTCACAGAGATCCGTCTGCCTCTGCCTCCTGAGTGCTGGGATTAAAGGCGTGCGCCACCACCGCCCGGAAACACATATCTGTAACAATTATTCTTTCACAGTTAATGATGACATTCATGAGGCAGAGGCAAGTGGATTTCTGTGGGTTCAAAAACTAGCTTGATCTACAGAGCAAGTGCCAAGCTAGCCAGGGCTGCATAGTGATCCTCTATCTCCAGAAGTGGAGGAAATCACAGAGCTACCCAGAATTAATGATACGTTTATGTAAAGCTATAGCTAACATTTCAAAAAGTCTAAAATATCCACATGGGGTAGAAAATTGCAAAGAATAAACTTATAAGTATATATTTAAATAAAAATTTAAGAATAAAAACAAAAGTTAAATAATATATACATTAATGGAAACTGGAATAACTTTCTTAATGAAGCTTTCAACATAATCAATAAACAATTTAATTTAATTTTGACCAATTTATGCAACGTTATTTGGTCTGCTTAAATATGTTTGGAATTGTATCCCTTATTAAAATATTTTTTTGTTTTAAACTCCTTATATCACTTTAGATATATTTCCTACAAACAGAACCCAAGCATACTCATCTTGTAAAATGGATCTTATTGTAGCTGGGAGCTGGCTCAGGGATTAAGAGCCTGACTGCTCTTCCAGAGAACCCAGGTTTAGTTCCAGCACCCATGTTGCAGCTCACACCTGTCTGTTACCCCAGATCCTGGTGACCTGATGTCCTCTTCTGGCCTATGTGGGTACTACATACACATGGTGCACATGCACACTCACCACATGCACGCACACACAGGCCCACAGCAACCATGCACACACGCCCACAAACATACACAAAACACTCATAAACATTAAGTAAGAGCAAATGCTTTTAAAACGCAGTTTATCTGAACTTTAGTAACTATAACTTACTCTTTCATCTTATTTTTAATCTTCTTATTCTTTATCATATGACAATTCTTTCTTGCAAGATGATTTGGATCTTTTTCCTTCCATGTTTTTCCTAATTGTACTTTTTCTTTTTTTCATTTTAGTTTTCAAAAAAAAAAAATTTGCTCTAGATTAAGGATTTTAAGACAGAATCTTTCCCAGACATAGATTTGGGCACATCCCTGTTTTAATTGGTTTCAACTCTGAGGACAGTCTCTGCAGGACACAAAGTCCCCGTTCATTGCTTTCCTTCAGGAAATCATTTTCAAGGGGGGTGCTCATTGCTGCGTCCTTGTATGTCTGAGCTATCCCTCTGTTGTTTCCCAACTTAAAGACGACGAGGCTGGGTATAAAAGCGGTAACTTACAACTTCAGTTCTCAAAACTTTGCATACAATACATCACTTTCTTCTAAATTTAAGCATTTAGAGTAAAAGCCAAAGAACAGCCAGATTTTTGTTATATTTTTAGGTACTCTGTTTCTTTTGCTTAAATACTTATAAAAGTCTTTTCTTATGGTTGTGAATTAAAACTGTTGCCAGGATACATCATCATGTGTGCCTTTGTTCATTGATTTGTCTGGAACACAATGATTTTTTTCAATCTGGGTCTTACTTCTGTTCATGAATTTTTTTCCCTGTTAGTTCTTTGATTATTGTGTTTCTTCCATTTGTTTTAGTATTTTCTTCAAGGGAACCAGTTATCCATATATATACACGCTCTCTTTTCCCTTCCACAGGGAAAGTCAAACCATGCCAGAACTCCTTGGGTAGAGCTGCGGTTCCCTTGGCTCTATGCTGTGCATTGATGTGCATAACATCTGGTTCAGGGCTGCTTTCTAAGCTATACAGCTTTTCCGGTGAGGTTCCATCATGCCCCACAAACACTGACTTCCTGATGCTGCGAATCTGCAATGCACATAAAAATCCCTAATTCCCATCATGTGTTGTTACCACAGTTTCTTGTTTTTTGTTTTCATTTCCAGTCCAACTGAAGAGTTTTACCTGCAAGAAATCCTCCTCTGAGAGTGTGAGGGCTGATCAGGCCAAACCTGACCCAACCATCTGAGTCTTTGCTGAAATTGTTTCTTTTTCTGGGTAGAGACTAAGATGACTCAGCCTCACAAATCAATCCACGTTGGTCCACACACCAGATTCTCATTAGGGCTAAACTTGAGTCTCCAGGTCCAAAGAAGGGTAAGTGGTGAGTACCTGAACCTTCTCTCCTTGAGAGAACTCTGTGCCAGACAGCGAGGTGCCAGTGTGACACAGAGAAAAACAAAAGCTGTGCCCCAGCTGTGCTCTATAATGGCATAGCTTCTTCCCTTTGAAATTTTGTTGGCCATTGTTTTTGCTTTTGCTTTTAAAGTACCTATTTTTGCCCTCTGTCTCTATAGCCATTTTAGACGAAAGTTGAGAACACTTCATGGGGGTGGGGGGGCTGCTAGCCAGACTCCATTTTTAGCTGGAACTCCTGTGGCTTCCTAATGAATAATTAAAAGATGACCAAGGAGGACATTCAGCAACTAGATCAGTGCTGGAGATTATTCACCGAGGATGTGAATTCTGGGTGTCTCAAAGAGAAAAGAAAGAACGTTATCTTTCAGGAGAAAAGAAAAATTCCTAACAACTGACTAAGATCCCTACTAGAAATGATGATGGAGAATGGTATTCCTAAAATAAAAGGCTTAGGCAGAGAGCTCCAGTTGCTTTCTCTCAGGACAGAATTAAGAGTACCATCCTGCCCATTTGGGATTAATGTCAACACATCAGATCCTTGCTAGAATGCAGGCAATAGCGTATTGTAAGAAAGAACACCATGTGGTGGCCTTGTTAATCTTTGGGATGAGAAGCAGTTGGAAGTTGGCAACGCACATTGGCATGCCTTGGCTAAAAGGAGTTGTTAGCGTGACACCGCAGTTTTTCGGGCTGCTCAGAATCAATATGAGATATGTGGCCAGATATAGTGTGGAGCCCGGGCAACTGTTGATAATCAATTAAACGAAGTCAAAGGAAACTTTCGAGACTGTGTCGTTTGAGCAGAAGCAGCTTGATATCTACATGAACAGGACAGAAAAAAATGCTGCCCCATGAGAGGTCTCTTAAAAGTTAAATTTTTGCCATCATTTTGGGAAATAACTTTCTTAAAGACTCTCGATATAAAAATGGGTGAATGTGTCATTCTAAGAGCTGGAACTACCTCCACTGAGAAGAAAATGAGAAACACGAGCTCTCCGTGTCTACTGCGTGAAGGAAGCCCATCGCCTGTGCAAGGCCATTGTTAGAACCCACATCCCAGGAGTGGAGCAGTGCCAAGGTGAGAAGAAACTCAGCAAGAAAGAGTGCCTTCCACATTGCTGCTAGAGACTGTCCTCCAGGCCAAGCCCTCACCATGTTGAAGAACCCGTCTGCCCCTCTTGCAAAAGAACCGTGCCAGCTGGGCTTAACTATTAACTTCTATTCGGAAGTGGGGGGAGGGTCACAAGACCCCCCCCCCCACATCTGAATTTCCACCTGTAATCTACCACCTGTTCCAAGTATCTCTGTCTTAAGTCCTTGTGGCCTTGGGGAGGAAGAGGCGAGAGAGAGAGAGAGAGGGTGGGGGGGAAGGGAGGGAGGGAAGAAGAGAGAGTGAAAGAGGGAGAGAGAGAGAAAAAGAGAGAGTGTGTGTGTTAGAGAGCGAGTATAGAGGGGCTAGGGAGACTACTGGTAGGGAATCCATTTGTGTAGCTACTGAAAGGCCCTTTTTCCTGTTGGGTAAAGCAAGGGTCAGGGAGCACCCACACCCATGTAGGTATCCTCCTCTCCTAAGCTCTGTGAGGAAGCCCAATGAACTCACTGGTTTCCCAGGATGAATTGGACAGAACCATGCCTCGGTGTGCCATTTGTATCTTAGGAGAAGGTCTAGACATTGCTGACACGTCCTCTGGGACAGCATTTTAACAACGAACCTGTTAAGGAAAGGCTAAAACCACAGCCTGGTTTAACTTAATTTCCCAAGGAGGAGGCACCAGAAAGCCAAGTGAGCGGCTGAGACTGAGATGGGGTCAAGAGGCGGCAAACTGTTTCTAAAAGCAAACCCCTGGAACTCCGGTGGCTCATGACAAGACAATGTCTTGTTTGAACTAGCCTGTCCTTGAAGCAGGAGGGGCCTTGCTGATTACGGGATAAAATTATTTTAGAACCAAAAGAGAATTGAGGGATTATCTAATACCACCCTGTCAGTGGAGGACACTTAGGCCCTGGGAGATTAAAGTGCTTGCTGCACTCACGTGTTAAATTGGTTGCAGAAGTGCAACTATGACCCAAATTCTCCTGATCCTCACTGAGGAATTTTTTCCACGACACCAGTTTTCTCATTCCTCCTCTGTGGAGATTCTAAAGGAAGCAGCGTATGGTGGAAAGAGATCTCTAAGCCCTCAGCTCTGAGTTTCTTGCTCCTTGTTTGAGTAATAGGATTCTGGAAGCCATAACTGCCTTTAGCTCATGCCTCATGAAACTCTCACATATTAGCAATCTCTGTATGGGCAACAAGCTTTCGTGAGTCCCTTTCAGGGCCACAGACTTCAGCCTTGGTCACCTTTATAGGACTGTGACAAATGCCTACGAAAACAACATGAAAAAAGAGGTTTGTTTTGACTCGGTCTACCGTCAGTTGACTCATAGCTTGGGGCCTGTGGTGATGTCACCGTGTGAGCACAAGGCAGAGGAAGCCCTCCCAAGACCAGCTGCAGGAAGTGAAGGGGAAGATGGAGAGGGAGCAGAGTTCAGTCTCCTCTTCAGGGACACACACCAGCTGATCCAGACCTCCTATTGGTTCTAAGATAGCACCATAGTCTGCTAATAGCACCATAGTCTGGGGAGCTGATAAAACCCTGGGGGAAGCTCTTCTGATGGCTTGAAATTAGTTTTCCTGAAACTTATGTTTGTATTTCCAGGAAAAGGCCTTCACCTTTTTTTATGTGACACCCACCGCCATTTACTTCAACATACTCACTCCGAGAGTCTGTACTACCTGGGCTCTATTCCACATTTTGGCTATAAACCTGACCTTTCTATTAACTACTTATTTTAGAGTGCCTGCCTGTGTGCATGCGTGCCTGCCTGTATGCATGTGTGCGTGAGTGTCTGTATGTGTGTGTGTGTGTGTGTGTGTGGTGTGTGTGTGTGTTTGGTGTCCATGTATGGGTACACATGCCAAGACATGTTAGTGGACATGGACATAGAGGACAGCTTGGTTCTCTCCTTCCATCTGTGTGCCACAGGCATCAAACACAAGTCATCCGGCTCGGTGACAAGCACATTTGCCCACTGACTTACTTCTATGGCCTGGGGTGTTGTTTTCTTTTTTGTTTGTTTGTTTGTTTGTTTGGTCATTTGTTTTTAAGAGAGGCTCTTGCTATGTAGCACAGGCTGGTCTTGAATTCATAATCCTTGCCTGGATTATATCTCCCTTTCCAAATGCTGGTATTACAGGCATGTACCAAATAAAACTTAGACACTATTTTTTAAATTAACTATTACATCATTGATCTTTTCTTACGTGGGTCTCAAACTAAATCCATGACATGTTATACAGAATGTGGCCTCTGACGCGAGGTTGGAAATTCTTCTGTGAATGGCCAGGGGATGTGGAAGCCTCCCATCACTACCCCTCAGCTGCATTTCTAGCATGAACTACTAGAGAGAACATAAAGTGTGGCTGTGTCCCACAGAAATTAGCTGGATCTGACCTGAAGGCCGCAGTTTGCCATTTCTGTTCTGAGAGCTTCATCAATCTCCCCACCTGTCTTCAGTTTGTCAATGGCCCTTTACAATGTGTCACCAAAAGCCCTGCACACCTTGCTTTAGCGGTGGCTAGAGTAGCATAATAGGGTTAATAAGTAGTACTATGCTTAGGATATCAACCAATTGTTCGAGGTGGTGAGCTTTTTAAGGAAGAAGAATGCATACATGACTCATCAGTTGTAAGGAGTGCTGAGAGTGGGAGGAAGAGTTTATCCCAGGGACGGCCCCTGAATTGGTTATCCCAATTCCAAACAGTCAGTCCTGAAGTCATTTTCATACAAGTAATACTAAGGGACTGGGAAGGCTGGGCTTCCATAGATGTACAAGTTAATGATATTGAGAAGGAGCAAAGGGGTGCACATGGGGATGGAAACTGAGGGGAGGGAAAAGGCGGGGAAATGAAATAATTATTTTTAATTTAGATTATTTTAATTTAAGTTTTTAAAGAGTGCTTGCATGCAGCTGCAGGCCTGATGACCTATGTTTGGTCCCCAGTAGGAGTAAATCAAATTTCAAAAGGCGCCTCTTGACCTCACACTGTCATGCACAGGGCCCATAGCTACATGTATGCACACACAAATAATTTGCTTAATAAAAAGCACTCATACTAACTTATTTTTAGTTTCAAAATACACTTCCATCAACACTCACTCATTTTATTTATCCGCTCTCGCACACGCTTGTTTACACTCCTCCTGTTTGTGGTCACCTAGAATCCTGATTGCTGAGGGTAACGGAGAGATGGATGTCTTTACTGCAACAGACAGAGCCAATCACCTGTGAGCCTCCGGCCGGCTCTTCCTTAAACAGGTCACAACACTTTGAGAGGGATGCTTAAATCTATTGTCTCCACTAGGGCAAGAGATGAAAGGGCTCTACCCTAGCAAAGTACACAGACTTTAAAAGCAGCAAGCATGGCAGCAATGTAGTTCCAGCACTTCTACAGCAAGACAGGAGGTGAAAACTAGAGAATTCCTAGGAGCTTAAAGGCCAACTAACCTGGCTCTCCAGAAGCAAGCAAGAGGTCCTGTCTTAAACAATGAAGAAGGCAAGGACTAGCACCTGAAATCATATTGACTTCCAATAATATGTACCATGGCATGTGCACACATGAACTCAAACATATACATTCATACAATTTATTTTGTTTTGAAAGAGGCCTATGACATGGTAAGCATTTGGTGCCAAGTGTGACTGACCTGAGTTCAGTCCATAGACCTACATGGTAAAACTGATTCCTGCCAAGTAGTTGTCTAAAGCCCAGTGTGGTGCCTCACACAACTTAATCCCAACACTTGGGAGGCAGAGGCTGGCAGGTCTCTGTGAGTTTGAGACCAGCCTAGTCTGTAAAGGTATCTATCTTGACTTCAAAATTTACATCTAAGGATATGTTGCTTTGGAAAAGAGGTTCTGCTTTTGTTTCCACAGAGGTTAGAAAGTTGTGGATTCTTTACTGGCTAATATGGTTTGATGAACCAAGAGCCCCTTAAATGGTCTCCGTAAAGCCCCCAAATACTTCACCCAACAAAAAGCAGAAAGCAGTTTGGAGAGAACACTGCCCAAATTCCCTAAATGAGTGTTTATAAGTGTTTCTTTACATTTAAAGGGGGATATGCTATAGAGATGAATACTTTGCATTTGTATAGTTTATTGATACAAATTTAAGGTCAATTTTGTTATATGTATTTTTCTGCTCTCAATTAAGGTACTGTGCTTGTGTAGCTCATTTAAAAATGTAATTCTAATTAAAAACAAACAAACAAACCTGGCATTGAGCCATCACTAAAGGATTGGCTGTTTCTCAGTAGATAGTGTGTCAGGTTCTGCCCACAAAGGAGAGGTTTTCCCTCATTTTTTTTTTATTTTTCTGTAATAAAATATGGATAGTCAAGTATCACCAGGCACTTCAAGGAAAACTCCAATATTTAAAACAGAAACCAATGTAAATATGCTAAAGGAAGCACAGATTAGAAACAATACAAGAAACTTCGTGTGTGTGTGTGCGCGCACACACACACGGTGGGGAAGGGGGAGAAAGAATAACTTAACCTCTTCAGTGAGAGTTTAATAGCCTGTTAGGGAAAGGTATTGAATGCTGACGTCCCTTCTCCACAGGAGGAGGTCCCAAGACCTCCCAGGAATAATCATAATAAAGTTTCAATTATAAGTAAGCAGGGTAAGAGGATAGCAATGATATGATATCATAACACAGTTATAATTATACTTGTAATAAAAATACATGAATATTCTTCCTCCTCCTCTTCCTTCTCCCCTTAGGATACCCGATTGTACAACACTCACCCCTCTTGTGATTATACACGTTAGCACAATGCTCTCATGATGAGAGGAAAGAAGGCCTTGTGAACATGTAGGCTGCATAGTGGTTATGTAACATAAACACTACAATACCCCATGGTCAGTCCGAGAACCTGCAGAGCTGCTAAGTGACTAACGGGTGGAAACATTTACCCTGTGGATACTCCAGACAGCAGATAATTTACGTCCTGCTCAGGAAAGAACGGAACAGCATCAAGTTTTAGCATGTGGCTCTAAATAACACGGAATTAAAACTTACCAATTGTTCCTAGAATTTTGTATTTCCAGACTGTGGTTAACTGACAGTTAACCACGAGTATCAAAACCACAAAAAGATGCTTTCTTGGATAGAGGAGACTGATGTATCAGAAAAGAGACATAATTTACTAAAAAGTAACTCGGGCAAAACCCTAAAGCTGAAGAAAGGAGATCCCAGGCTGCAGTAGCCGACAAAGGTGCCTCCCAATGCACACTGCGCCTCTACTTCCTTACATGAGGAAGCTTGGTTGGCCTGACCGGTGACCTCACAGCAGCAGGAGGAAGCAGATAATCACACAAAGAGATCTGCAGGTTAATGGTGGGTCAGTATCACCCACAAAGCCTCACTAAGATATATTTTCCTCCAGACAAGGCAGTTTGGGGCTCTCAGTAAGTGATGCGCATCATCCGAACGATTGACTGTTCTGTCCCATTATTAGGACAGACAGATTTCACTCCGACCCCCAGGCTGGTGGGACCTTAACACTCCCACTCCAGGAGGGACCCTCCCCAAGTTCTCCAAAGCAAGTTGTATGCAAATATTTATGCTTGCCTCTTGTGTGCCACCTTGACAACCCACCTTCCGCAGAGTTGACATGGGAGAAACCATGACAATGAAAGCAAAGGTGTGACATGCATATCTGCCTTCTCACAAACCTTTGAAAAGGTTGGATCTAAAGGGGCAAATGGGATGCATACATGGACCCTCTTACAATGAAGGGAAGGTGTGTATGATCATCTATGTACAATGTTTAGAAAGGTGTAAGTAGCTCACCCAGGGATCCAGGGCTTGGAAATCACACCCAAGTCCTCTGCCACAACCTAAGTACCTTCTTCCATATCTAAGATGTAAGAGACAGAGACAAAGGAAGTGAAAATGTAGGACTCCTTATTCAAAACGCACAAGATGATCGTCAAAGATAATGAAGCATTTCCTAGACGCTCTCTCTCTTTCTGGACCCTCAGATTTTGTTTGCTATCTAATGTCATCCCAAGAAGGAAACTTAAATTATTAGCATGATTTTTTATCCTTTCTCTTTATATTGTGCTATAGTTTAAAAACTTATGGCATATAGTTTATACATAATCAATTTACCCATCTAAAGTACTTTCACAGAGTTGCGTGATGATTTCCACAATCTAATTTTAAAACATTTTCATCATCCAGGAAAGCAACACCCTCAGTCCCATTAACATTTCCAATTAGTCCCTTTCCTACCCCTAGATGATCATTAATCCTTCTGTCTCCAGTTTTTGTTCATTTAGGATACATAGAATAAACTGACTCATACTATATATGGTTTTTCACTATGCCTGTTTTTAGTATAAATATCGGACTATTTAATGTGTGATATCCTATATATTCTTCAATTTGTAAAATAATTAAAGTTTCTGATGGTTCATCTCTGAAAAGCCCTCTTAGCTAGACAGGGGAGACAAGAGATCTTGTTTTCAACAAGGTGGAAGACAAAGACTTACACCCCAGGTTGTCCTCTAACCTCTACATGGGCTCCATGGCGTGTATGCACCAACATTCGCATACACGAACATACACATTATACAAACTAGCCACAACGCTAGCTGTCATAATAAAACAAGCCATAACCACTTCATGTTACAGTACATGGAAGAATAGCAGAATCCGAGCTCCTCATATTTAAATAGCAGGTTGGTCACATTTAATATCATAAGAGAAATAATGAATTAGTTTGAAAATGAAGTTATATTTGAAAAAGATTAGTAAACACATTCAGAAAAGAACAAAAGGAAAATCTAGAAATTCAAACACAATTCCACAGGTAGGGAACACTTTCAGAGAGTTAAAAAAATAAGGGGCCACACTATAACTTACCTTTCCATTTTATCAGGCAGAGATTTGCATGATTCTAAACCATGACAAGGACTTGCAAAAGAAAAGTCAGGCCAGTTTCAACCGAGAGTATGGTAGCAATATATTAGTTCAATGGCAGAAAAAAGATCAATGTAATTCTTATTGAAAGAATGAGAATAATGCAATTATCTTGATGGATGAAAATTATGAATTGACTGACATCCATTTGTTTTTTAGAAAAATAGTAGCTAATCTGAGGTGGTGTGTGCTTTTAATCCCAGCACTCGGGGGGCAGAGGCAGGTGGATCTCTGTGAGTTCGAGGCCAGCCTGGTCTACAGAGTGAGTTCCAGGACAGCCAGGGATATACAGAGAAATCCTGTCTCAAAAACAAGCAAACAAACAGAAAGTATACTCCCAGAAGTCTGCAGAACACAGACACTGGCAGCTTCCCTTCGTCATGTACCAAACTGCCTATTATCATTGTCACGAGAAAACACTGCAAGAGAAAAATCCAAACCAGTGCAAGCAGGCAGGTAGAGAAGAACTTACTTGATGATTAGGTAAGAAAGGCTGGAACCGGCATTTTTTTGCACTTGCTAAAATTCAAAGCAATTTGCAGGTAAGTCAATAGGACTAAAAATAACATGTAATTGTTTGGTCAATTTTCTATTACATTTTTCTATTGCATTTTCTATTACAGACAAAAAACTATTTAGAATATTCACCACATTTTTTAATATATTTTTATTCTATGTGTGTAAGTGTTTTGTTCACATATGTGTCTCTGGGCCATGTGCTTCTCTAGTACCCACAGAGACCAGACAAGGATGTTGGATCCCTGGCAACTAGAATTACAGGTGGTTGTGAGCCATCATGTGGGCGCTGGGAACTGAGTCTGGGTCCTCTACAAGAGCAGCCAATATTCTTAATAGCTGATCCATCTCATCTCTCTAGTCCTTTCTTCATATTTTAAAAGAAGCCATTTTCAATAATGTCATGAAAACACTTAACAAAAGATATATAAGTCCTCTGTTAATTTTTCTTTACAAATTATTACAAAGCACTCAAGAATACTAACCAAAATGAAACATATACCATATTCCCTGAACTCAAGAGTCAGTATTTAGGAGGTGCCATGTCCCTTAAACTTATCTACAGATCAATGAAATTCCAAAAGGCTTTGCTCTGCTCTACCAAGACATGAAGAAAATCAAAGAGATTTGCTTTACCCAATACCAATGCTTTCTATAAAGCTAATTTTTATAATGCAATATTGGCATGATAACAAATTAACCAAAAGAACAAATTATAAAAGCCAGAAATTGAGCCTCACACGAATGGAAAACAGGTTTAAGATAGAGACATCATTGTAGATCTGTAAGAAAAGAATGGGTTTTAATTGCCATTCTGAAACCATTGACCATTTTTATTGTGGTGCCTTGAATCTCCCTTCCCAGGCTCAAACTAAGATTTAAGCACCTCTGTAACAGTGTTGGGGGGAGGGGACTTAAGAGATTGGCCTGGCAAATGGACTTATGCCATTAGCAAGGAATGAGTTGGTTTCTTTAAAAAGGAAAGTTCAGGCCTGTTTGGGTGCCTTCCCTACCCTTGGCCTTCTTCCTATCCCGTGGTAGCATATCAAAAATCTCTCTCAAGATGGAGGTTTGTTGATCTTGGGCCTCTGAGACTCCGGAATCCTGAACCAATCAATTTCTGTTCATTATAAATTATTCAGTTTGTGACCATCTGAGATAGCAGCACAAAATGCAAAAGAATAAAAAAGAGAGAAAGAAAAATGCTTTTGCCTTATGTGACACACAAAACCAATTCCAGGTAGACGAAAAGCCTAAAAGTGGAAAACAGAATTAAAACATTTTTGAAGAAAATGCAAGAGATGTTCTCAACATATAGAAAAGAGAAAAATATTTAACCAGACTTAAAGGGCATGGCTATCAAAAGATAAGTTTGATAAATGTGACTACATTAAAGTTAAGGTGTTCTGTTCATTGCTAAAAGCATAGAAATGGTAACGATATACGAACCCACATAACTGGAAGAATTAATAATATTCGAAATCTACAGAGAACCTGCTATAAGAGAAGAAAGGGCGGGGCTGGATGGGGAGAAAAGCGGGGAGGATCTGAAAAGCATGGTCAGAATATATGGCAGGAAAACTATTTTTCCAATAAAAAATAAATAGAACTGTTATAATCCAACAGAAAGAAAGGAAGGTTATGAACAAAGTGTTTTAATAAGCACCTCACAAATGATAAACTATATGAAAATATGTTCTGCCTCCTTACTTACTGGAAAAATATGTTAAAAACCCAGTTTAAGAAAGTACATCCCCACTCATAAGATTAGCAACTAATAAGATTAGTTCTACTCTCGGCTGCTCGCAGCATGGCGAGCTTGTGAAACAACTGGAATCCACACACTGCTAAGGGAAGTGGAACCTGGTACAATCATTTAGGAAGCAACTTGGCATTGTTTCTATTTTTGAAGGGCTACTTAAACAGCAAGGTCAATCATATGTAGATCATGAAGAGATCCTTGGGGATTCATAACAAAAATTATATAATTGTGCTTTCATTTATAATGGTTAAAATGGTTGTAATGGTTAAAAAAAATACAACAAGCACAAATATATTGGCAATAACTTATGGTTTGTTCATACAATAGAATATTTCAGAGCAATGAAAATGAATGCCACACATACACAATGATACAGAAAAATATTTAATATTGGGTGAAATTAAAAGCAATCCCAAAAAACATCTAGAATAAATCCATTTGAATATAGATTTAAAATTATCCACTGAATGGCATGTCTCTTAAGGATATAACAAAGTATTGAAGAATTAACTTCAGGTGGGTGATAAATGTGATGGTCATTCTTGGTTCTCAACTTGTCTACATCTGGTGTTACCTAAAACCCAGGCCACTGGGTATGGATGTGAGGGATTTTTTTCTTAATGACATCATTTGAAGTGGGAACAACCACTTATAATCCATATCTTTTGAGGTGGGAAGATCCACCTTTAATCGGGGCCACACCTTCTGCTGGCAGCCTGTATAAAGAACATGGAAGGAGGGAGTTTGCTCTCTCTTTGCCTGCTTGCGCTAACTCTCACTGGCAAGCCCATTCCTTCACTAATGTTAGAGCCTATTCTTCAGGATTCTGGCACATACTGAAGACCAACTGAGAAATCCAGCCTTGTGAACTAAGCAACTACCGGATTCTTGTACCTTCTGTTGGTAGACAGCCATCACTGAACCACATATAGCTGAACCACAGCCTATAAACTATTATAATAAATCCTCATTTTAGATATATATTTATTTTATATAATAGAATACTCAATAATATATATTTTATATATTCATTTTATAAGTTCTATTCCTCTAGAGGACCCTGACTATTACAGGTGTTGGTACTAGAATTGGTTCTAGAGGAACAGAATATAAGGATGAATGTTTTAAGTATATGGAATAGGCCTTCCAATTTGCCAACACTTACAGTTACTGAAGCCTCTCATGGAAGCGTGGAGAATACTGAAAGCCCCTGGTGTGAACTATTTTACAAAGTTAAGGAGACAAATGCACTTGATTTATTGTGCTTCACCAGCTGTGAGAGGCAACAGATTTGTTGACTCTGTATATAGAACTTTTGACAATTTGTGGAAAATAAGGAAAATTATGATGCCGGCCATTTGCTTCTAGCATCTCTAAACAAACTGACAAAGGAAAAGAATGAGCTCCATGCTAAGATGAACTAACTTCTAACATCTTAGAATATGGTCAAAGAAAACAATGAGCTCAATGAGAAACCTGACCAGCTCCAGACATTCACAACAGTCGAGAGGTTTGTAAGCCCTGGAAGAGAATCTTCTCACCAGCAGCCACAGACCGCAAGCTGCGGGAAAGCCAACCAAAGCTCTCATTATAAAGTTAGATGAGATACAGTGAAAATTCAAGGCCCAGCCTCAGAGGGTGTTTGCTGCTAAAAGAAGAGCATGAATTGGTAAAGGGATCCTGTAACTTGGGGTGGGAATGTGTAGGAGGACCCTATTGAAGCTGAAAACTGAACCCTTGGATTCTCAAGGTTTTATCTCACCTGAGGAAGCAGTCTCTCCACCCCATGAAATATTGCCTTTCCTACCTTTGGCTGCAGAGATTAACCCCTCACTATCTGCTAAACCAGAAGTGACTTTCTCTGAAGGAGGTGCCAGGCAAGACAATACTGATGTCCCTTGGGAATCACCAATAGTTGCTTCAACACCTCAACAATAACCAGACGAAAGGTTAAGCAGGCTCCTAGAGGAGAAACAGAAAGTGTAGTCCAGGAGGAGGTATGCTACACTGCTAAAAAGCTGAACAAGGTTGCTAATTCGTTCAAGCGGATGTCGGAGGACTATGTATGGGAATGGATTTCTAAGGTGTGGGATACTAGTGAAAGAAAGATAAAGCTGGATCAGGATGACTTCATTGATAGAGGCCCACTGAGTGGAGAGCCTATGTCTAATATGGAAGCTTGCACAATTAAGACTGAAGGTGCGTGGTTGATCGGCAGTTATGATTCACCAGACAAGCTTTAATATATATAATTCAGTTTTAATAAAGGAAAGGAAAGGGAACTTACAAATCCAAGGTTCCAGCGAGGAGGGCAGGAAAACAAAGAGCAGGCGGGCCACAGGCCCGCAAGATTTTATAAGTCAATATTAGCCTAAGGGGGACACACCTAAGAGGGACACGCCTAAGAGGGACACGCCTTTAGATCAAGGGGGACACGCCTTACAAAACAAGGTTTTTGGCTAGGCTTCCCCTTCATAAGACAAGGTGTCAAAAGTTTATTTGATTGATTGGCTGAAGCGCTTGTAGAAAGATGGCCTACTGAAAAGGAGCTGGAGATGCCTGGTAGCCCCTGGCTTGGTGTGGAGGGGATTTTACGACTCAGGAAAATTGTAATGGTAAAGTAAGTACACTGTGTAAAACTTAATCCTCCACAATGGGAAGGCCCTTCGCTAATCCTATAAAACCCAGCCAGAATGGTGAGAGGGCACTAAGACATTGGAAGAACTTTGTTGCTGCCCCTTTTCAGTGCCGGACCTTAGGATTGGAGACATTGCTGCTCAGTTGGATGAATTAAATGCAATGGGTTTAATTGGGCCCCAAAGTAGTAGGGGCCAAGGAGCTTCACTGAATCACCAAACACAAGGTGATAACAGCTTTCATAATAGGCAGCAAAGACAAAGAAATGTCCACAATGGCCTAACCCATAATGGGCAGCATAGGCAAAAGGATTCTAATGGTGGCATGATTCCTTTGGACTTTTGCTACTGGCTGATCAATCGTGGTGTTTCCGGGCATGAAATAGAGTAAAAGCCTGGTGCACTTTGTTTAATCTGTATAAGCAGAAAGATTCCCAAACACATGAAAGAAAGACTATATTGGATCATGGCAATCTTGGCCCATGAAACAATTTCCAAACTTGAGTCAGTTTACAGACTCAGAACCCCTTGCATAAACAGTTGGTGTTCCCCTGGTGAAGGATTTTGATAAAAGACCTATAAGTTTTACTGTCAACTTGTCTCTAGTCCTTCTCTAGAGGTACCTATTACCTTTTAAAAGTGTAACTATTCACTGTGGGGGGGGGTAATTTCCAGGGTCTCTTGGATACTGATTCTGAATTGATGTTGATTTCAGGAGACACCAAGAAATATTGTGGCCTTCCAGTTAAAGTGGAGGCTTATGGAGGTCAGGTGATTAATGGCATTTTGGCTGAAGTCTGAGTCACAGTCAGTCCAGGGGGGTCCCCAAATTCATCCTGTGGTTGTTTCCCCAGACCCAGAATGTATAATTGGGATAGATGTACTTAGAAGTTGGCAGAAATCTCAGGGTTGATTCCCTGACATGTTGAGTGAGGGCTATTAGGGTTAGAAAGAGTTTCTTCTGCCGGGGAAAACAGAGGATAAAGGTTGTATCACCTCCCTGAAGAAACTGCAGAAATTAGAGGTACAATCAACGACTCAGTGGAAGCAGGGTTGGTGATTCCCACCGCATGTCCCTTTAGCTCTCCTCTCTGACCAGCGCTGAAGGCAGATGGACCATGGAGAACAACAGTTGACTATTGGAAACTCAATAGAGTAGTGACTACAACCACAGCTGCTGTCCCAGTGTGGTGCTCTTACTTGGTAGATTAACACATCTCCAGGTGCATAGGATGCAGCTATTGACCTAGCAAATGCCTTTGCCTGTCCATAAGGAGCACCAGAAGCAATTTTCCTTCAGTTGGCAAGGCCAGCAGTATAACTTTACAATTTTACCTCAAGGATATATTTATTAACTTTTCAGCCGGGTGTCATATCTTAGTTTGAAGAGGTCTTAAGGGGAAACTGGATTGCTTCTCCACAATGAAGGCAAGAAATATTATGTCTGGAATGCAGGTGATCCCTTAGGGCCTCTCTTGGTGCCACCATGTTCTGTGATTAAAGTCAGTGGGGAACTACAACAGCCTAATCCAGGTAGGGTGACAAAAAGCACAGACCCTTCAGGAATGAAAATGTTGGTCATTTCTCCAAGGAAAGAACCAAGACCTGTTGAGGTACTTGCTGGAGGTGGAGGAAATACAGAATGGGTGGTAGTAAAAGGTAGTTACAAACCAACTAAGACCACATGACCAGTTGTAGAAACTAAGATTATTGATATCAGTGTTTCTGTCACATATATGTTTTTTAGAGAGGTTTCTGTTTTCTTGATATCTTTATCATGTAATGTAACATAATTAAGAGAATATCAGCGGTTATCATATTTAAGTTTGAGATGCTAAAAAATGTCCCTCAAGGCACATTGCCACCTGTTCTCAAATTTATGATGTGTTTGTGGCTGTACAAGGGATAGTTATATCGTGCTTGGAATAATTGTAACCTGGTTAAATTTATAACACATTTGCGATGGTATGTGGGATGGTTATATCATGTTAGGTGTAATTATGACCTGGTTGTTGTTTTCATTGGAAATTAGGTATGACGTAAGAACGTATAATTGGTGTGTCAAGTTGCTAAGGTTTTCATTGGAAATTAGGTATAATGTAAGAACGTATAATTGGTGTGTCAAGTTGCTAAGGGGCAGACTTAAGATAATTCTTCTTGGTTGTCAACTTGACTATACCTGGAATTAACTAAAACTCAAGCAGTTGGGTTCACCTGTGAGAGATTTTTTCCTAATTAAGTCATCTAAAGTAATAAGACATACTTTTAGTCAAGATTTTCTGAGATAGAAAGACTCACCATTAATTCAGTTTTTTTTAACGTGGGAAGTGTGATGGCTATTCTTGGTTGTCAACCTGACTATATCTGGAATCAACTAAAATACAAAAATGGAGAGCACACTTTGGAAGGATTTTTGCTTAATTTGAAGTGGGTAGATCCATTTCTAATCTGTATCTTTGAGGCAGAAAAACACATGCCTTTAATCCATATATTGAGGCAAGAAGGCACACCTCTAATCTGGGCCGCTTATTCTGGAAGTCCATATAAGAACATGGAAAGCTGCCTTTGCTCTTTGCCTGTTCTCCCTCCCCTTGCCACTGGCATTAGAGACTACTTCTTCAGGATGACAGCATCTACTGTAGACCAACTGAGACATTCAGCCTTGTGAACTGAACAACTACTGGGTTATTAGACTTCGTGTTCATAGCCAGCTATTGTTGCATTAGCCTGTAAGACATCCTAATAAATCCCCTTTTCTATATATAGAGAGAAATTAATTCTATAAGTTCTGTTACTCTAGAGAACCCTGACTAATATAAGATGATACACCTTTTTTTTTTCCAGCCACACCTTTTGCTGGGAATCTATATAAAGGACATGGAGGAAGGAAGCTTGCTCTCTTTTCCTGCTTGCTCTCACTCTTGCTGGCAAGTTCATTCCATCATTGGCATTAGAGATTCTGGCATATACTAAAGACCAGCTGAGACATCCAGCTTTGTTGACTGAATGACTACTGGATTTCTATTGGCAGTCAGTCATTGTTGGGCTAACTGGACCATAGCCTGAAGCCACTCTAACAAACCCCCTATATATGTGTGTGTGCGTGTGTGTGTGTGCATGTGTGTGTGTGTGTGTGTGTGTGTATGTAAGTGATGTACATTCTGTTCCTCCAGAGAACCCTGACTAATACAATATAATAAATCACAAAACAGAATAGTGACTACGTAGCCTGTGGATGAAACAGGAGGATGAGCTAGAAAAAGTACACAGGGCCCCTTAAAGATATGGATGATGGTTTACTCTTTCCAACTGGATGGCAAATATACTGGGTACTGATGTTGGCAGCTCTTGGTAACTTGTGGAAAACTTAGCAATTTTTATGTATATCCCATATTAAAGAAACCGATTTCTCTCAAAGAATATCTATTGCTATGTGAAAACACGTGACATATAAAGTTGGTCTTACAAATAGTCTGTAGCAACAAAAGCATGATTTCCATAAGCTATTTAAAAATTAGAATAGAAAAGCCAGATGTGGTGATGCATGGTCACCAACACTCAGAATACTAAAGCAGCAGGGTCATGAATTTGAACTCATCCTGGGCTACATGGCAAGAACCTCTCTCAAAAACGTTAAAACATGTATAAACTAGAATAGAAAATTATAAAGTCTATGATTACAGCGCCTCATAAGTTGTAGCAAGAGAAAATAGAAAAGACTTGATTTTCAGTTTAATTTTTCTTCTTCATTTTCATTTCCATTAATATGGCCATAATTCTGTGCCAAAAATTAAATGGTACAATTAAAACAAAATATCGGATGCTCTGTGCAGGTCTCCATCAATACTATTTGAAGCAGGGCCTAAATAACTCAGGTAGGAACATTTCCTTGGGACAGCTGGTGTCAACTATGAAGCGTTTAAGGACAAAATCATCCTCTCAGCTGGGATCCTTTGGAGCCTTACTTTGTACAGCGCTTATGATAGCCCGGCAGCCTTCTTAGTCCCTGCCACCTTAATCCTGGCACCCACATCTACAGCACCTGCAGGGACAGTGCCCCTAAATCCTTCCCAGGCCAGTCATATAACCCAATGACCACACTTTGTAAAACAATGAATTCAGGGCTTCGGAAAAGACTATGACCAACTGACTCTGTGAGGGAGACTAGGAAGGAGGGGTGCACTTTACAGAGACTCAAGCAGGTCCCATTTGACTTGCAAACAAAATTATTCTTACTGTTAGGCACTGAAGTGCCCTAGATAATTCAGAGTCATCAAGCATGCTTAATCTCAATCATTGCAAGAGATAATTGAAATGTTTCTCAAAGAGAAATTAAAAAAAAAAAAACAAGGAACACTGGTACTTACTGTGGCACCTGCTCAAACATCTAGATCAGAGAAAGAACAAAAGAGAAGAAGTGGAAATTATTGATTGTGCTGGGGGCCTCTAAATCACAACCAAAAGCTCATGCCATCAAACTTAGAAAAAAAAAATCAATACTGCTGTGTTGAAGTTAAGAATAAATTAGAGACATGTAAAAGTCTGGAATAACAATATGCTATAAAAATTACTGATATAAAAATATGCCATTTAACAAATTTGATACTACAGAGGCATAAAATTCTACATAGAGTCTGGAAGCAACCATGCGAACATAAGGAGGTAACTGGGGTAATGCCAACATGGTTAATTCAGAAAGAAACTCAGATTTATAACTGGTTAGGTTTAATTTCTGTTTTGAAGATAAATTACATGCCAGAAATCTATATACTTTAAAAATGTTTTCAACTGATATTTAAAGGTAAAAACTGGACAATATGAAAAATATATTTTCAGTAAATATCTCCCCTCTTTTCTCCCTCAAATCTCAGAATGCCAACATTTATACACACACTTATGCATCCACACACATGTATATTCATTTGTACACTGTGGGTTTTCAGCAATGAACAATTCTAGGTTATGAACTATAATATATGGATTAAAAACATTGCGATAATTTTGTAAAATTAGTTGTTCCGTTTTAGTGTTTCAAGAATGTTCAACAATTTTTAAAGAAATATATTTATGAAAAGTTGGAAAAGAAGCCCAAGTTGATTGACAGTTTGGAGTTTGTGTTTCCACCATCTGATCATAGCCAAAATGCAAATGGGATTAAGTTCTGAGAGACAGGAATCTGTGGAGTGTCTGCAGCTTTATTAGAGTCTTGTCTTGGGTACCAACAGCAAGGTCATCAAAGGCGACCTTGAGACTTCTTCTCTCAGGATGAGGGAGGAGAAAATAACCTTATCCCAAGATGGTCCACTGATGGGGTTTTGGAAAGTAGGACTCTGGATTCATGTCTGATATCATTAGGGAAAAGAGCTGTTGTGGTCATGTCTGGCATAACCAAGCACCCCAGATGTGTGCCCTGAGCAAATATTGTAACTGTCTACATCTTTAGAGGGCAAAACACATACACTTGTGCAAATCATCACAAATACACTTCCTTTTGTACTTAAAAGTTGAACAAATGCAAACAGTGTGATCATTCAACAAAGGCACTCAGCTATTTGACTAAGAACCCTACTTTGTGGGCCAACAGGGTGGTTCAGTTATATAGGTGTTTTTCACAAATCCTTGTGACCTACCGAGTTCAATCCCAAGAACCCACATGATGGAAAGAGAACCAAGTTCTGTAAGTTGTCCTCTGATTGACACATGTGTACCTTGATAAAGACATACACACACATATACACACACAGCGTAAATAAAAAGATGAATAAATAAATGTAAAAAATGTATATCTGAGAAGCTGTTACAATTATATGCCCCACATGTTGTAACAAATAACAACTGATTTACATTTCCAACAAATCTATAACCAACAAATGCTGTGTCTATGGAAAAAATGTACAAAGTATTAAGTAGATGCATAGATAAAACAACCAAGTCTTCCTAAGGGAAACTTCATTTTCTCCCAGGAAACAACATTGCTTCTGGTCTTGAAAGATGGGAATTATTTGCCAGTGGAAAGACTGGCAAAGGCATTCTCTCCATCAATTAATCAACAATTTTGTTTTGCCAAAATCTATGCATCTTATTGATAACAGGAATGAATACCGAGTCATACCTTTGAGGAGAGGTGCAGGGATAGAAGCAGGTGGGTTGGAGTCAACACGGACACAGATTTTCGGGGGTGGTAAAGGGGTTGCAAGGCAGATAAGACAGTACCTTGGGACACAGAGTGAAGATTATGGTTATAAGTCACCATGGTGGGGCTGTTTCCACAAGAGATGTAAAAACTGGGAAAGATCTACCCCAGCCACTCAACGATAAGAACCTGGATGGTCTACAAGGCACAGCTCCACCTGAGCCATCACCAGTTGGCAGGAGCCAAGTGGTCTGAATTCAAGGAGACAGGGTGCTTCCTGAAGAGAGCAAGGACGTGAACTGAGACGAGAACGCATGAGCCACGACACCGGAGGAGAGCATGGGTACCACATATAAAGGATAAGAACTCGCATTTTTGTTTTAATTAATTGCAAAGAATTAAATGTAAGATGGCTTTTTCCACTTTCAGGGCAGCTGCCACACAGCCATTTGAAATAACAGGCTGGGGCAGGAAGGCAACAGCTTATTTGGGATCTGGAGCAGACGGTTTTTCCAACCCTGCCAACACCCATGCCTCTCCAGGCTTCACTGTTCCCTCTGTTTCTATTCTCAAACCAGCTAATGCTTCCCTGGTTCCATCTCCTTTTGTGCACGACATTGCTTACTGCGGGGAAGTAAAAGCCAAAACACACAACACACTTTGGCTCTTGCTATCCACTTACCCTCAAGGACTTCCATGAGAATCAAATAAATTTGCGTTCATTAACATGAGTTTTTAAAGTGATTTAAAAAGTGGTTACTGGTGCCGGGGACAAAGCTGAGGGTGCTAACTACCCCTGTAGAGGACCTGAACTTGGTTTCTAGCACCCAGTTGACTGGCTCACAACTATCTGAAACTCTAGCTCCAGGAAATCCTATGCCACCTCCTGGTCTCCATGGAAACCTGCACTCCTGTGCACATACCCACACACACATAATTTTTGTTAAAAAATATAATAATCTTTTTAATGGTTAGCATAAGACAGCGCTAACTCCTAAAACTCTGTATAGATAAGAATCTCAATCTATTCCTGTTTCCAAACCATTGCTAACACTTTGAGAAAACGTGGTTAAGTACAGAATAAAGAGTCCAGAAATAGACCCACACACCTACAATGGAGCGACTCTGTAACTCATCAGAGAAAAGAAAACCAAGATCTTCAACAGCTGATTGGGACTATCTGGATGTATATATTTTTTTAATGGCAGAAAGATTTTGGCCCCATCTCACACTGCACACACATACAGCACCCATTTAAAATGGCCCGTCAAGTTCCATGCGAGAATAATACAATCAAGTCACAAGGGAAAAAACACAAAAGTCTAAAAGAAGAGTACTTTGCCCCCTGGCAACGAGCAAAAGTTTCCTGAGAAGGACATAGATGACTCATACAAAGAAAACATGGATAATTGTACTTAGTCAAACCACGCAATGTTCGCTCATCCAACACATCAAGAAAATAAATAGCAAGCCACACAGCGAGGAAGAAACACTATACGTGTTTATATGTGACAAATATGTTGCGCCCAGAACATACAAAGAAATCCTATGATTCAATAATAAAGAGATGACCCAGTTTTTAAAATAAGAAAAAGAACTTGAACAGGCAGCTCACAAAGGAAACTCAAATGGCCAAGGATCACGAGCACCTTCAGTCGTCAGCTAACACAAACTGAAACACCAGTGTCCATTAGAGGCAGGCACACATGGTGCAAATACACACACACACACACACACACACACACACACACACACACTGGAATTTTTAAAGATGTCAATACCAGCAAATGTTAAGCAGAACATAGAGCAATGCAAGTTTTCATTTACTGCCTGTGAGTGAGTTTAAAATGGCTTAACTCCTTTGGAAACTGTTCACAAATTCTTCCTTCCTTCTTTCCTTCCTTCCTTCCTTCCTTCCTTCCTTCCTTCCTTCCTTCCTTCCTCTTTTCCTTCCTTCCTTTCCTCCCTCCCTCCCTCCTTCCTTCCTTTTTTCCTTCCTTCCTTCCTTCTTTTCTTTTCTTTTCTTTTCCTTCCTTCCTTCCTTTCTTCATTTCATTCTTTCTGTCTTTCTTCCTGGATTTTTTTCTTGGGACAGGGTCCACTATATAGCCTTGCCTGCATGAAACCTGCTCCGTAGAGCAGGCTGCCTTGATTTTGCAGCTACGTCCCGCTGTGCCTCCTGAGTATTAAACATTTCCACCCTGGGCGCAGCAACTCCACTCTTGTCGTGAGACATACATGGGTGGTACCTGAAATCTAAGCTTTTATCAACAGCATTTATTAACACTTTAAACAGTGGGTTATAATTTTATACCATGGAATGTTCAAGTCTTTAAATTCAGATATGTTTATGTAAAGTTTTATATAAGAAGGTAATAGTAGTTTTGAGAACTGGAAAAGTCCAGGTGAACACTGACAGAATGAATTATTGTTAAGTGGTACTTTCAAAGAATGAAATACTCCTCAGCAGTAAAAAGGAATGAGCAAAAGAGCACATACTGTGTGTTTACACACACACACACACACACACACACACAACTTCAGAGCAGACAAAACTCACTCCTAATAATGGAAAATAGATCTGTAGTTATTTGGGGGTAGGAATGGAGAGCCTGAGGGACAAGGCAGGCTGATGAAAATGTCCTGTGTCTCAAGGGGCAGTCATCAAAATGGACTGAATTTGGGGATGCTAGTTATTTCCAGGTATATAAATTACATATCAAAAAGCTTAGGTTCCAGGTGGTTTCTCCGAAGACAGAATTGGTTAAAACTGAAGCCTTCCCTGAACTCCCTACTGTGTCCTAACTTCTGGGGGTATTTAAAGCTTGGCTTAGACCAGACTTTAATGCACCTCCCGGACTTGGGTTGGAGGTAAAGTCAGTCTACTCATTTGAAAAGTTGGTCAAATCCTATGACAGGGCAAGGACCATTTCAGAAGAAACAATGAACATGGGGTAGGAGTCAGGGGGACACTAGAAAAAGGACAGGAGCTTTGCCTAATGAGAGAGTGGTCCAAAGCCGCATGGCCTGTTGCAGAACTGCATAAGAAGGCTGTGAGAGAGTGGTACCCACCCATACATCTGTTCATAGACACAGAGGGGTGATGCTGAGGTCTTGCTTAGGTTTCTAATGAATAATAACTTGTACAAACCATAAAGATCATTGTTTAAACTTTTCTATTTGTCTCTACAACAAGATAACTCTGAATTTGACCTTGGCTGGACAGATCCAAACTTTGCTCTCTCAGAAGGCTTTACAAAGAGGGAAATGCAGTTGGCTTTCACCTAAGTGCTTCATCTTGTGATTGCATTGTGCCACTGGTGCCAGGCTAAAGTTGATTAGGTATATGGAAATAACCAATTTGGCTCATTGTTTCTGGTAGAAGCTGGCACACAGCCTGCTACTGGGGGATACCTGTAAATGAAAGAGACGGTCTCAGCCAAGGAAGTCATTTTTAATGTGCTAACTCAACGTTGAGACAAGTGTCCCTGGAATTGAGAAACATTTGGAATCATGGTGCAAGTCTGTTGTGCTTTGGTCACAGGAACACACTGTGACTTCTCAGATACAGAAACAAATTACTAATTCTTTAGAGGAAAAGAAAAGGAAGTATCTTGATGCTTTGGGGTCATGTCTTTTTTTTTCAGATGGGTGGGTCTTGTAGAATCTAATTCTAGACCACAGTATTCACTAGAAAAAGCTACAGTGCTATTCAATATGGTTTCTCTGCATGTGGTAAGACATGGGCAATGAAGGGCCTCTCACCTTCGGGCTAGTGCTAGCCTTAGACTTGATTTGAATCTATCCTTAAACAAGTGCCACTCTGTTAGCTAAGCAACCATATTGTGGTAACAGTAACACTTCAATTGCTCTGCTCTGAGGGCACTAAACCCTAAGGTTCTCCCTAGCCCAAGCCTCCCGGCTTGATCTTATAGGACCCTTCTCTCTGAGAAGCTATGTCTTGCAGGCTCATCTTCCCCAGAAGTATTGTTCCGCACACTTCAGTCCCTGGGCCCTCTATCATTATTCCTCAGTACTTCCAGCATCGACAGATGGCTGAAATCTCCTTGTTTTGACCAATGCAACTTTATGGGTACTTTTTTCCTCTTACTCCTTGAATCGTTTTGTCATTTTGTCTGTGACTCCATGACTATTGGCTGCCAGCCAATCCACCATCGCTGTGTTCAGTCACCTCCTGCTCTCTCTTCTGAGGCAACCACTCTACTACCTGAACGTCCTGACCTTGCCTGGACACCAGCTCTCAGGACACAGCCATGAAGCCTGACACCTGCTCCCAGGGAGGCAGGGACCCTGGTACTTTTCATTTTTCCCATTTGCAACACAGAGTAAGGGTGGAGATAATGTGGTCATCTAGAAATTCTGCTGTGATAGCTTAGACACGGTAGGAAATGGTGTCCTGAGTTTTCCCAGGAGGTCGCTCAGGGCCCTGAGTTTTATGTGGCTGGGAATTACTGCAGAATGGAAATCGCACCTTCGTCTGGAGTTCTTCTGTAAATATTTAAATCTAAGGCTCTCCACTGAGGAGATGAGGCTAGTGAGTAGGAATGAGGAATAAAAAGGCCAGTTACAATACTTAAGACAGTCCCTAGAGTTTTAGATTGAAAGAGATATTTGTTGGTGACTACCTTAACTACCATAGAGATACTCTATCTAGTAACTGATGGAAACAGACGCAGAGATCCCACCGCCAAGCACTGAGCTGAGCTCTGGGAGTCTTGCTGAAGTAAAGGAGGAGAGATTGTATGAGCCTGGGGAGTCATGACAGGGGAACTCACAAAGACAGCTGACCTGAGCTCATGGGAGTTCATGAACTCTGGACCAACAGTCAGGCAGCCTCCATGGAACCAAACTAGGCCCTCTGCATGTGTGTGACAGTTGTGTAGCTTGGTCTCTTTGTAAGGCTCCTAGCGGTGAGGTCAGGACCTGTTCTGGCACTTAGTTGATTTTTGGGAACCTGTTCCCCATGCTGAATTACCTTGCCCAGAGACAGAAGGGGAGGAGCTTGGTTCTACCTCAATTCGATGTGTCAAGCTTTGTTCTAGCCCATTGGAATAGAAGGGGGAGGAGTGGATGGGGAGTGGGGTAAATGGGAAGCTGGGGTGCATTGGGAGGAACAGACTGGGAGGAGAGGAGGGAAGAGAAACTGCAGTCGGAATGCAAAATAAATGAAAAAATTATTTAAATAACATTTTTTAAAAAAAGAAAAAAAGAGAGAGAGATCATTAGTATTATTCAGGCTGAATCCCAACCAAAACCAATGTTAAGTATCCTCATACCTGACTGTCTTCTGTGTCACGTCTCCGGGCCTCATTTCCAGGAACAGGCATTCCACGCAGAGACTCACAGCCACGTTTGACTCTAGAGCACATCTGAACCGAACTCAGATTTCAGACAATGAAGCTGAGGCTGAGGATCAGGCTCACCTGTGGCCCCAGGGCAGCGAGTGCGCGGCAGAGCATCAAGCTCTTCCTCACCTATCCTCCCTGACTCCACTGCTGTGCTCCTGGCTCTGCCGGTGACAGGAACTCCAGTTGTCAAGCTTTATTTCAGCCTCTAGACCTGCGTTCTAAGGAGAAAAACACATTCTCTCTCCCGGTCTTCTGCACACTCTGCCCTTGGCGTGGCTTTATGCCCTTCACCGTTTTCAACACTTTTAAAACTATAGGCACACCCAGAACTGATTGTAAAATCCTAAAAGTAAAACAGTAGATTTGGGTGTTGACCACTCACTCCTACCATTGTGCCCGAGGATTGCCTTGTCTGTGTGTGGTGGTAGTGGGGGGGGGGGCGCTGTACACATCTGCATACTGAAGCCAGAAGTTGGTGTCAGATGTCATTCGCAATCATCCCCACCTCCTTTTCTCATCAACCAGGGTCTCATCTCACCAGTTCATCAGTTAGTCAAAGACCCCCAACCATCCTCCTGTCTCCACCTCCCCTGTGCTGGCATCCCATATGTTGTCATACCTGGTCTTCCTTATGTACGGGGACTCAAACTCTAATCACCAAGCCTATGCAGCAGGCACTTTCCCAATGGAGCCACCTCCTCAGTCCTTCTTTATCTTATCTTATTTTTAATTTTGGAGCAACCAGTGCCCACTCTGCCAGGAACTGCTCTGAGTACCTATCTTAACTTAGTTCTCTAAATCTAACAATATTAGCTGCAGCTTTCCACTCTGGAGCGGTCCCTTGTCTCACAGGTAAGGAAAACGGAGCAGATTTTAAGAAGCTCAGTCAAGAGCAAGCAGCTAACAAACGGCGGCGCCAGAATTCTGACCAAGGCAGATGGCTGCAAAGCCTGCAGTCTTAATGCTGCAGCCAGCTTAATGAAAAATAAAAGTTGTCTTTTAAAAATTGCTAATTCCATTCCTTGCTGCAAGGATATCGCTTGCAAGCTGTGAAAGGGGGGAGGGGTCTTTCGTGGGCTTTGCTTCTATCCCCCTTGAATTTCAGATCATGAGTTTGAGTTTATTGCCTTCTCTCAAAGTCCTGGCCTATATCATCCAGAATATTAACTGCTTTTCCTGAGGCTGTGACACCTTCAGAATGGACAATAGATTCTCTAAATGCCCTTTTAGGTTTCTGATTTCAAATATGGCTAACAACTCAATTAACAGGAAAAAAAAACCTAACCTGTTTTCTGACCTATGTCTATTTATTTTGTAGAGCAATGTGTGATATATACATTTTTAACACTTATTGGGGTTGGAGACATGGCTCCATGGTTATGAGAAATTACTGTTCTTGCAGGTGAACCTCTGTTTTGTTCCCAGAACCTACATAGCAACTCACAACCCTGTGCAACCCCAGCTCCAGGGGGATCTAACTCTCTTCTGCCCTCTGTGGACACCACATGCATGTGGCTCTGGCCTCTGTGGGCACTGCATGCATGTGATACACACACATATGTGCGGGCAGAACACATAAGCGTAATTTTTGTGAAACTATTTTAATGTTTAATTTTCTTTAATTAAATTTAATTAAATTAAACTATTTTAATGTTTAATTTATGTATATGTATCGCTGTACGGGGATGGATACATGAGCATGGGCACCCAAAGAGGCCAGGAGAATAGGGTGTTTGATCCCCAGGGAGCTAGAGTTACAGATGGTTGTGAGAGCTGCCTGGTGTAAATGTAGGAACTGAGGGGCTGGAGAGATGGCTCAGAGGTTAAGAGCATTGCTTGCTCTTCCAAAGGTCCTGAGTTCAATTCCGAGCAACCACATGGTGGCTCACAACCATCTGTAATACCCTCTTCTGGCCTGCAGGCATACACACAGACAGAATATTGTATATATAATAAATAAATATAGAAAATAAGTGTAGGAACTGAATGTGAGCTCCCTGCAAAAGTAGCATTTGCTCCTTGCTTCAGAGCCACCTCTCCAGCCCCAGGAGAAATACATTTAGCAAACACAGTATACAATCAAGGCACATGAAGACTGCAGAACCTGGACCATCACTCAACAACCAACATGCAGGAAGTCTTGGTGAACCCACGCTATTTCCAAATTTTTATAGCAGATAGTAGGCTACTCAAAAACCACCTATTGAGTTCTTTACTTAGAAATGATGCTGTAAGTGGCCAGGAGACTTACTGACCTTCATTGCCCAATATTCACTTTGTACAGGGGAGTCTAAAAAGTAGGACCTATGTTTACAACTTCAGACACTCACCTCCAATTGCTTACTTGAGGTCATTATTTCAGCATTGACAAAGTATTTCCAATTTACGTTTCAAACAGAGCTTCTAACTGTCAACCCCTTCCTAAATCTGCACCTCCCACAGTCTTCCCAATCTCAATAAATGACAAGGCTAATGAGTTATCCTCATTCTCCTCCCTCATTCTGTGGGTAATCCATTTGAAATCCTGTGTATTTTGCCTTCAAAATACATCCATAATGAAAGCCTTTCTCAACCCCCCTGCTATATTCTAGTCTAAGCCAATTCTATCCCTATTCTGGACTAGTGAGTCTTGACTTCCATCCTTAGGTCATGTAGCGTTGTTATCAGAACTACAGTTGTTAGGTGAGCTCTTCCCCCAGCTGCTCGGACTGAGTTTGTGAGACTTACCCACAGGCAATGGAGGCCATAGCTCCTAGCAGTTCCTGGAATTTACACTGCCCGAGACATTCCCAAGAATGCAACCAGTATCCAGAACAGCCGTAAAAGCGTCTGTCTACTGTCTCACTGTGGGAATAATCTCTTCCTCAGGCTGAAGCTCTTCGTCACTAGACACCACATCATCGCCTCTCTCCTTCCCAGCGGCCACCCCACTTCCCTCCCCTACGGCCAGCACTCCCTCCATCCATGATGGTCATGCAGTCTCTCCCACCCAGGAGCTCAGAGTCCCTTACTGCAGCCACGGGACACTGCATATGGTACGCTTATAATATACACATAAGACAAATGTTCTTAAACAAATAATTTAAGGCCTTCCCTGTGGCTGGAGGAACCTGTTTGACCTTCCCTCTCCCTGGCATCCCTTCCACTCCACTCTCATAGCCACCTTGACATTCCTCAAGGCAGTTGTCCATGTCAACATCTTGGTACCTGAGTTTCCTCCTCCAGAAAAGCTCTTCTTATGGATGCACTTGGCTTGTACCTGTCTTTGAAGTCTTTGTTTAAATGTCATCTACTGTAGAACCCTTCTGCAACCAGTGTAAGGTGGCACACACGCGAGTTTTGTGTCACTCCTCCATAATCTGTCTCTTCCCACCATGAGAACATGAGTCCTCTAAGAACAGGAGCATTGCTCTAGATACCCTTGAATCCCCGGAACATAAAACAGGCCCAACATACACTAGGCATTAAGAACAGTGGGTGAAGAGAGGGTATTGGGGGTTGAATATAATTTAAGTACATCATGTACATATATGAAAATGTCATAATAAACTCATTATGCATAAATAATACGTACTAATAATTCTTAAAACCATTGTCATATTCCAACAAGCTATCTTTTGAGTCTCTGGATATAAGACACACAGGCACAAGTTCTGCAAACAGTATTTATTTGTGTGTTTTTTTTTAAATATACCTTGGGAACCATCACTTGGGACAGAAATAACAAAAGCAAAATAGAGATGGAGCTGTTATGACTTCCCTCCCTTTAAATGTTGCCTCTGTTAAAGAAAAAAAGAAAAACCCACGGATAATATGTGGAAGTCAAGAAACAATAGAGCTTCGCAATCCAGAAAGCTTGAGGATTGTGCTGCTTACTCAAATGGCTCCCAGTCAAGTTGCTAGGCAGAAATCTCCAAAATATGGAACACGGTTGCTATCATTAGTGAAAACTCAAGAAGTGGAATTTAAAGTTAAGAAAATTTTATGTAACAGAAACCATTGATATTTAGAACCAAAGGAAGCCCTACAACTGTTCAGTCATATACAAAATAGACATGTTTCAGCACCTATAGGAAAGGCTTTGTGACAGGTATTGGAATACACACACACACACACACACACACACAAAGGCACAGGAGAGCACTGGATTTTTAGTACTGTAAGCTATCAGTGGGCCGTGGAAATGAAGCAAACATGCATATTCCCTACATCTTTGCGAGACAGAACTCCCCTTCCGGCAGCTGGACTGAGAACAGCAGACACAACTGACTGGTAGGGAGACGCCACTCCACCGTAGCTCAGGATCTAGTGAAACACTCCTTCCCACATACTTAGAATAGCTCCTCCATTCTCTAAGAATGTTAATATTTCTTCCTTGTTACAGAGAGAGAGAGAAAGAGAGAGAGGGAGGGAGGGAGAGAGAGAGAGAGAGAGAGAGAGAGAGAGAGAGAGAGAGAGAGAGAGAGAGAGAGAGAGAGAGTCAAGACTTCTAGAAGTCTGCCTTCACTATTTACACGCCAGCAAGCAGGCTGCAGCTGAGTTGAGTTCTAGCGTGATTGCCGTTACTGAAGGGAATGGAAGTGTGGGCTGCTTCCTACACCAGGCCTCCCAGATCTTCCACTTAGTGGTGTTCAGCTCCGTGATCTCCCACAGTGAGGTCCCCAGAAGCCATCTCTCTCCTACAGCCCCTGGCAAAGCTGCTCACCGCACAGTCTGCTCCTTCGAATGGGAAGCGATTTCCCTGCCACCTTCTGCTCTCTCGGGCACCAGCTTCCTTTGTCTTTAATGATGCTAGTGGGGGAATCTTCCCCATGACAGACAGACTCTTCACTGATCCCAGAGAGAATCTTTATTGTTTCCCAAAGGGGACCTCTTTCCCTCTTTGACTCCCCCCCCACACACACCCCAACAGTTCCCTCTACAATCTGTCACAGTGTTTTCCAAAGACTAGTCCCTGACTCTCTGAGCCAAGAACCTGGGTATGGGCAGAGTTGCAGGGCATTCTGTGGCGCTTCTAACAAGCTGCCTGGGAGAGTTCGCTGGATCACAAGTTTGTCTCCTTTGTCCCTCCTCTCCCAGAAGTCTCCACCACTCAATATGGGTTTAATTGGTGGTAGAAAAGGTCAGGGTTGGGGTCACTTAAAGGTCAAATCAGCTCCCGTTTCTGAAAATGTCAGGATCTCAAAAAATGAAGAAATATCAAACCCTCAATTCAGAAACTAGAATACATCCTAAAGGGTTAATATGGATAGATAAGCAGAGAGATGCATAGCTACAGAAGCATGAGAGTACACAGTATATAAAACCCACAGCATCCAGTAGCTACAGCTATCCTGCTAAAGGACACAAGTTTCAGGCGTCATGACCCATGAGAGCCAATACTCCACAAACAGGAAGAATACCCCTCCATGAATCTGCTCCTGGACCCGAGTAGCAAAGGTCACAGTCCCGAAAAGAGGTGCGCAAGCCCCCAGGCAAGTGGACAGTTGGGACCACTGAGAGGCCAGCCTTCCTGTAACCAGGCTGCTGCGCCAACCGGAAACTGCTTCAGCTGGTCCAGCCCTGGGAGAGAGCGAACAGCACCCACTGAGTCGGGTCAGCATATGCACCTCCCTGTCCACTGTGGTCACGTTTCTGTTATTCCTTTCCCCCACTTGAACCCCATCCTGCAGGCGAGCCTTGGGTAGACTTTCCAACCTGGTGTGACAGGAAATGAAGAGAAGCTGGAAGGCCTGACCTGGCCTCTGAGGTACTTTTGTGGCAATAGGTAGGGAAAGGTTCCCCAAGGAGGAGGTGGATGGCAGAGTCCCAAGTCCCTCCCCACCGAGTCATAGCACCCTGGAGGGCTGGGAGTTGTATACAGGAAGAGGGGCTGCTCTGGCTGCCTTGGAGACAATCTCCCTCCATGCCCACCACATGTGAATCCTGGCAACCAATGGCACTCACTGAAGAAGAGAAGCGCTCTAAGGGGAGGGACTTACATACCTTGGGACCTCACTGTGACCCTGAAGAGGCAGGATGATATTTGACAGGCGTTCGGAATTGTGTTTGTTCTCTCAGGGTATTTTCTCCTCAGATAAAATTAAGAATCCTCTCTACACCTGAAGGCACTCCGTTTCCCTGCCATCGTATGCTAGTACAGCAGCATCCCCTCTGCAACTTGTTCCCGGGTTAGGAAAAGAGGAAAGCCTGGGGCAGATGCCTCCAGCACCCGGGGGTGAGGACAAGGGTCTCCACGCTGACTCCTTCCTCCACAAAACCGGGTGTTCTGGCTCGCCAACCTACCCATAACAGTGGATTTATTTAGCCGCGATGTTATCATCTCCATTAAGCTAGAGAGAAGAGAAGATCCTCCGATTTTATTTATAACCTGAAGGGATTATTTTTGAGTTAAGGCTTTAAGAATTCAGATCTATCAGGAAAGAACAGCTTGTGTAACGAACTTCCTGTTTTCATCATATTTGGACACCGAGCCTCCGTGTTGCCTGTTATTATTACACAGTTAATATGAACTGCCTGGAGTTTATTTTTAGCAGGGCTGACTCCATTGTAAGGACTGCATAACGGCTTTCAAAATGGGAAAATGTAATTACGGGATCTAAGACTAAGTTGAGGATATTCTTAGGTCCTTTCATGAGGCAGTGGCTGAAAAAAAAATGAAAATAGACTATTTTAAATGGCTAAAGAAAACAGAGTTATTTGATCCAAAATAGCCCATTGAGCCTTTTACAAACTACACACTTCACAGAATAAAGTCTCACGTGAGTTGAAGTGACCTACACATATGGATTTATTTCCAAGTCCACGGTGGCAGGAGAGAAAGAGGGAAACCAAGTAAAGAATAGAAGTGGAAAAAGTGTGAGCATCTTTTACTAATTAGAACAATTATTAAGATAGCCCTAAAAGTCCTAAAAGCCCTACAAGGATTTGAGACCTGGAGAATACAAGTCTTCACTCTGCATGTCTTCCACCCTGTGTGCAGAGTGAGCAAGTCTGTGTGTTATGGCCACAGACAGAGTCCATGGCCAGTGTGCTGTGTAGAATCGCCTCTCCACGTGTGCTGTGACCTGGATTTAGTCCTTCCCACAGGTCCCTCTGTCGAGTCCCATGGCACCCACGACTCCACACACTTTCCGCTCCATCATCCACTCATTCACACCAACAAAAGTCTCTTGAGTGCCAAGTATGCCAACCTCTGGGTACTTTGCCGGTATACTGACAGAAATAAATTTGGCACGTTTCACGAAAAGAGGGTGGGGTGAGGAAGATACCATTTGAAGCCAAGTCTGAAGTTCAAGTTGGACTTATCCCGGGGGCAAAACTATAAACCAAACAAGAGCCTGAGTCCCAACCATGGCAAAGTCTGTGGCAACATCAGGGGAAACCCATGTGAGAAGAAGAATAAAGGATGAATGCTGTAGCATCAAATGAGGCCCTGAAATCATAAGAGCAATGAGAAACATTTCTGTGAAGTTATGAGTGATGCTTTAAATATTTCTGTGGCTGCATTGGTGCATGAAAGGCCAGGCAAAACACGGTCCATATATATAAATCAACTATCATTCAGTCTTAAAAAGGAAGGAAATTCTGACCCATTCTCAAGGCCAACTTTGAGCACACTGTGCTAAATGAAATAAGCCAGCCACAAAAAGAAAAGTATTACATTATTTCACTTTTATTATGTATAAAGAATTTAAACTCATGAGGAGAGAATCAAACTGTGATTGCCAGAGTCTGAGGAGTTACTCTGGAGAGTTCATAGTTCAATGCATTGATGGTGCCTGGTTAACCATGTGAACGAATTCAGTGCTACTGAATTGTGCTCCGAAAATGATTAAAATAAGTTTTATGGTATTCATGTTTTATCCCAAGTTTTCGCTTTAGAGATATCACTGCAGTTGCCAGAT